>NW_027634825.1:0-14000 GCF_949748355.1 Melanostigma gelatinosum | reverse complement strand
TAAAAAAATATTTTTTTTTCCAAAGTAACTAAACATTTTTTTTTTTTCCAAAGTAACTAAAAAAATATTTTTTTTTCCAAAGTAACTAAAAAAATATTTTTTTTTCCAAAGTAACTAAAAAAATATTTTTTTTCCCAAAGTAACTAAAAAATTTTTTTTTTCCAAAGTAACTAAAAAAATATTTTTTTTTCCAAAGTAACTAAAAAAATATTTTTTTTTCCAAAGTAACTAAAAAAATATTTTTTTTTCCAAAGTAACTAAAAAAATATTTTTTTTTCCAAAGAAACTAAAAAAATATTTTTTTTTCCAAAGTAACTAAAACATTTTTTTTTTCCAAAGTAACTAAAAAAAATTTTTTTTTCCAAAGTAACTACAATTTTTTTTTTTCCAAAGTAACTAAAAAATTTTTTTTTTTTCCAAAGTAACTAAAAAAAATTTTTTTTTTCCAAAGTAACTAAAAAAAAAATTATTTTTTCCAAAGAAACTAAAAATTTTTTTTTTTTTCCAAAGTAACTAAAAAATTTTTTTTTTCCAAAGTAACTAAAAAATTTATTTTTTTTCCAAAGTAACTAAAAAAATATTTTTTTTTCCAAAGTAACTAAAAAAATATTTTTTTTTCCAAAGTAACTAAAAAAATATTTTTTTTCCAAAGTAACTAAAAAAATATTTTTTTTTCCAAAGTAACTAAAAAAATATTTTTTTTTCCAAAGTAACTAAAAAAATATTTTTTTTTCCAAAGTAACTAAAAAAATATTTTTGTTTCCAAAGAAACTAAAAAAATATTTTTTTTTCCAAAGTAACTAAAAAAATATTTTTTTTTCCAAAGTAACTAAAAAAAAATTTTTTTTTCCAAAGAAACTAAAAAAATATTTTTTTTTCCAAAGTAACTAAAACATTTTTTTTTTCCAAAGTAACTAAAAAAAATTCTTTTTTCCAAAGAAACTAAAAAAAAAATTTTTTTTCCAAAGTAACTACAATTTTTTTTTTTCCAAAGTAACTAAAAAAATTATTTTTTTTTCCAAAGTAACTAAAAAAAAAATTTTTTTTCCAAAGTAACTAAAAAAAAAATTATTTTTTCCAAAGAAACTAAAAAAAATTTTTTTTTTCCAAAGTAACTAAAACAATTTTTTTTTTCCAAAGTAACTAAAAAATTTATTTTTTTTCCAAAGTAACTAAAAAAATAATTTTTTTTCCAAAGTAACTAAAAAAATATTTTTTTTTCCAAAGTAACTAAAAAAATATTTTTTTTCCAAAGTAACTAAAAAAATATTTTTTTTTCCAAAGTAACTAAAAAAAATTTTTTTTTTCCAAAGTAACTAAAAAAATATTTTT
The DNA here is from genome assembly GCF_949748355.1 of Melanostigma gelatinosum. Lineage (NCBI taxonomy): Eukaryota > Metazoa > Chordata > Actinopteri > Perciformes > Zoarcidae > Melanostigma > Melanostigma gelatinosum. Next base: position 12,668 of record NW_027634825.1, on the reverse strand, counting down.
TTTTCCAAAGTAACTAAAAAAATATTTTTGTTTCCAAAGAAACTAAAAAAATATTTTTTTTTCCAAAGTAACTAAAAAAATATTTTTTTTTCCAAAGTAACTAAAAAAACTTTTTTTTTTCCAAAGTAACTAAAAAAATATTTTTTTTTCCAAAGTAACTAAAAAAATATATTTTTTTCCAAAGAAACTAAAAAAATTTTTTTTTTCCAAAGTAACTAAAAAAATATTTTTTTTTCCAAAGTAACTAAAAAATTTTTTTTTTTCCAAAGTAACTAAAACAATAATTTTTTTTCCAAAGAAACTAAAAAAATATTATTTTTTCCAAAGTAACTAAAAATATATATTTTTTTCCAAAGTAACTAAAAATATTTTTTTTTTCCAAAGTAACTAAAAAAATATTTTTTTTCCAAAGTAACTAAAAAAATATTTTTTTTCCAAAGTAACTAAAAAAATATTTTTTTTCCAAAGTAACTAAAAAAATATTTTTTTTCCAAAGTAACTAAAAAAAAAAATTTTTTCCAAAGTAACTAAAAATTTTTTCTTTTTTTCCAAAGTAACTAAAAAAATATTTTTTTTTCCAAAGTAACTAAAAAAATATTTTTTTCCCAAAGTAACTAAAAAAATATTTTTTTTCCAAAGTAACTAAAAAAATATTTTTTTTTCCAAAGTAACTAAAAAAATATTTTTTTTTCCAAAGTAACTAAAAAAATATTTTTTTTTCCAAAGTAACTAAAAAAATATTTTTTTTTCCAAAGAAACTAAAAAAATATTTTTTTTTCCAAAGTAACTAAAACATTTTTTTTTTCCAAAGTAACTAAAAAAAAAATTCTTTTTTCCAAAGAAACTAAAAAAATTTTTTTTTTTCCAAAGTAACTAAAAAATTTTTTTTTTTTCCAAAGTAACTAAAAAAATTATTTTTTTTTCCAAAGTAACTAAAAAAATTTTTTTTTTTCCAAAGTAACTAAAAAAAAAATTCTTTTTTCCAAAGAAACTAAAAAAAAATTTTTTTTTCCAAAGTAACTAAAAAATTATTTTTTTTTCCAAAGTAACTAAAAAAATTATTTTTTTTCCAAAGTAACTAAAAAAATATTTTTTTTTCCAAAGTAACTAAAAAAATATTTTTTTTTCCAAAGTAACTAAAAAAATATTTTTTTTTCCAAAGTAATTAAAAAAAAATTTTTTTTTCCAAAGTAACTAAAAAAATATTTTTTTTTCCAAAGTAACTAAAAAAATTTTTTTTTTTCCAAAGTGACTAAAAAAATTTTTTTTTTCCAAAGTAACTAAAAAAAATTTTTTTTTTCCAAAGTAACTAAAAAAAAATTTTTTTTTCCAAAGTAACTAAAAAAAATTTTTTTTTTCCAAAGTAACTAAAAAATTTTTTTTTTTTCCAAAGTAACTAAAAAAATATTTTTTTTTCCAAAGTAACTAAAAAAATATTTTTTTTTCCAAAGTAACTAAAAAAATATTTTTTTTTCCAAAGTAACTAAAAAAATATTTTTTTTTCCAAAGTAACTAAAAAAATATTTTTTTTCCAAAGTAACTAAAAAAATATTTTTTTTTCCAAAGTAACTAAAAAAATATTTTTTTTTCCAAAGTAACTAAAAAAATATTTTTTTTTCCAAAGTAACTAAAAAAATATTTTTTTTCCAAAGAAACTAAAAAAATATTTTTTTTTCCAAAGTAACTAAAAAAAATTTTTTTTTTCCAAAGTAACTAAAAAAATATTTTTTTTTCCAAAGTAACTAAAAAAATATTTTTTTTTCCAAAGAAACTAAAAAAATATTTTTTTTTCCAAAGTAACTAAAAAAATATTTTTTTTCCAAAGTAACTAAAAAAATATTTTTTTTTCCAAAGTAACTAAAAAAAATTTTTTTTTCCAAAGAAACTAAAAAAAAAAATTGTTTTCCAAAGAAACTAAAAAAATTTTTTTTTTCCAAATTAACTAAAAAATTTTTTTTTTCCAAAGTAACTAAAAAAAATTTTTTTTTTCCAAAGTAACTAAAAAAATATTTTTTTTTCCAAAGAAACTAAAAAAAAAAAAAAATTTCCAAAGTAACTAAAAAATTTTTTTCCAAAGAAACTAAAAAATTTTTTTTTTTCCAAAGTAACTAAAAAATTTTTTTTTTTCCAAAGTAACTAAAAAAATTATTTTTTTTCCAAAGTAACTAAAAAAATATTTTTTTTTCCAAAGTAACTAAAAAAATATTTTTTTTTCCAAAGTAACTAAAAAAATATTTTTTTTTCCAAAGTAATTAAAAAAATATTTTTTTTTCCAAAGTAACTAAAAAAATATTTTTTTTTCCAAAGTAACTAAAAAAATATTTTTTTTTCCAAAGTGACTAAAAAAATATTTTTTTTCCAAAGTAACTAAAAAAATATTTTTTTTTCCAAAGTAACTAAAAAAATATTTTTTTTTCCAAAGTAACTAAAAAAATATTTTTTTTTCCAAAGTAACTAAAAAAATATTTTTTTTTCCAAAGTAACTAAAAAAATATTTTTTTTTCCAAAGTAACTAAAAAAATATTTTTTTTTCCAAAGTAACTAAAAAAATATTTTTTTTCCAAAGAAACTAAAAAAATATTTTTTTTTCCAAAGTAACTAAAAAAAAATTTTTTTTTCCAAAGTAACTAAAAAATTTTTTTTTTTTCCAAAGTAACTAAAAAAAATTTTTTTTTTCCAAAGAAACTAAAAAAATATTTTTTTTTCCAAAGTAACTAAAAAAATTTTTTTTTTTCCAAAGTAACTAAAAAAATATTTTTTTTTCCAAAGTAACTAAAAAAAAAATTTTTTTTCCAAAGAAACTAAAAAAAAAAATTGTTTTCCAAAGAAACTAAAAAAAAAAAAAATTTTCCAAAGTAACTAAAAATTTTTTTTTTTTCCAAAGTAACTAAAAAAATTATTTTTTTTCCAAAGTAACTAAAAAAATATTTTTTTTTCCAAAGAAACTAAAAAAAAAAATTTTTTTTCCAAAGTAACTAAAACAATTTTTTCCAAAGAAACTAAAAAAAAAATTTTTTTTCCAAAGTAACTAAAAAATTATTTTTTTTCCCAAAGTAACTAAAAAAATTATTTTTTTTCCAAAGTAACTAAAAAAATATTTTTTTTTCCAAAGTAACTAAAAAAATATTTTTTTTTCCAAAGTAACTAAAAAAATATTTTTTTTTCCAAAGTAATTAAAAAAATATTTTTTTTTCCAAAGTAACTAAAAAAATATTTTTTTTTCCAAAGTAACTAAAAAAATATTTTTTTTTCCAAAGTGACTAAAAAAATATTTTTTTTCCAAAGTAACTAAAAAAATATTTTTTTTCCCAAAGTAACTAAAAAAATATTTTTTTTTCCAAAGTAACTAAAAAAATATTTTTTTTTCCAAAGTAACTAAAAAAATATTTTTTTTTCCAAAGAAACTAAAAATATATATTTTTTTTCCAAAGTAACTAAAAAAATATTTTTTTTTCCAAAGTAACTAAAAAAATATTTTTTTTTCCAAAGTAACTAAAAAAATATTTTTTTTTCCAAAGTAACTAAAAAAATATTTTTTTTTCCAAAGAAACTAAAAAAATATTTTTTTTTCCAAAGTAACTAAAAAAATATTTTTTTTTCCAAAGTAACTAAAAATTTTTTTTTTTTTCCAAAGTAACTAAAAAGATATTTTTTTTTTCCAAAGTAACTAAAAAAATATTTTTTTTTTCCAAAGTAACTAAAAAAATATTTTTTTTCCAAAGTAACTAAAAAAATATTTTTTTTTCCAAAGTAACTAAAAAAATTTTTTTTTTCCAAAGTAACTAAAAAAATATTTTTTTTTCCAAAGTAACTAAAAAAAAAAAAATTTCCAAAGTAACTAAAAAAATTTTTTTTTTCCAAAGTAACTAAAAAAATATTGTTTTTTCCAAAGAAACTAAAAAAATATTTTTTTTTCCAAAGTAACTAAAAAAAAATTTTTTTTTCCAAAGTAACTAAAAAAATATTTTTTTTTCCAAAGTAACTAAAAAAATATATTTTTTTTCCAAAGTAACTAAAAAAATATTTTTTTTTCCAAAGAAACTAAAAAAATATTTTTTTTTCCAAAGTAACTAAAAAAATATATTTTTTTTCCAAAGTAACTAAAAAAATATTTTTTTTTCCAAAGTAACTAAAAAAATATATTTTTTTTCCAAAGTAACTAAAAAAATATTTTTTTTTCCAAAGTAACTAAAAAAATATTTTCTTTCCAAAGTAACTAAAAAAATATTTTTTTTACAAAGTAACTAAAAAATTTTTTTTTTTACAAAGTAACTAAAAATTTTTTTTTTTTTCCAAAGAAACTAAAAAAATATTATTTTTTCCAAAGTAACTAAAAAAAAATTTTTTTTTCCAAAGTAACTAAAATTTTTTTTTTTTTTCCAAAGTAACTAAAAAAAATTTTTTTTTCCAAAGTAACTAAAAAAAATTTTTTTTTTCCAAAGTAACTAAAAAAATATTTTTTTTTCCAAAGTAACTAAACATTTTTTTTTTTCCAAAGTAACTAAAAAAATATTTTTTTTTCCAAAGTAACTAAAAAAATATTTTTTTTTCCAAAGTAACTAAAAAAATATTTTTTTTCCCAAAGTAACTAAAAAATTTTTTTTTTCCAAAGTAACTAAAAAAATATTTTTTTTTCCAAAGTAACTAAAAAAATATTTTTTTTTCCAAAGTAACTAAAAAAATATTTTTTTTTCCAAAGTAACTAAAAAAATATTTTTTTTTCCAAAGAAACTAAAAAAATATTTTTTTTTCCAAAGTAACTAAAACATTTTTTTTTTCCAAAGTAACTAAAAAAAAATTCTTTTTTCCAAAGAAACTAAAAAAAAAATTTTTTTTCCAAAGTAACTACAATTTTTTTTTTCCAAAGTAACTAAAAAATTTTTTTTTTTTCCAAAGTAACTAAAAAAAAAATTTTTTTTCCAAAGTAACTAAAAAAAAAATTATTTTTTCCAAAGAAACTAAAAAAAATTTTTTTTTTCCAAAGTAACTAAAAAATTTTTTTTTTCCAAAGTAACTAAAAAATTTATTTTTTTTCCAAAGTAACTAAAAAAATAATTTTTTTTCCAAAGTAACTAAAAAAATATTTTTTTTTCCAAAGTAACTAAAAAAATATTTTTTTTCCAAAGTAACTAAAAAAATATTTTTTTTTCCAAAGTAACTAAAAAAATATTTTTTTTTCCAAAGTAACTAAAAAAATATTTTTTTTTCCAAAGTAACTAAAAAAATATTTTTGTTTCCAAAGTAACTAAAAAAATATTTTTTTTTCCAAAGAAACTAAAAAAATATTTTTTTTCCAAAGTAACTAAAAAAAATTTTTTTTTTCCAAAGTAACTAAAAAATATTTCTTTTTTTCCAAAGTAACTAAAAAAATATTTTTTTTTCCAAAGTAACTAAAAAAATATTTTTTTTCCCAAAGTAACTAAAAAAATATTTTTTTTCCAAAGTAACTAAAAAAATATTTTTTTTTCCAAAGTAACTAAAAAAATATATTTTTTTCCAAAGTAACTAAAAAAATATTTTTTTTTCCAAAGTAACTAAAAAAATATTTTTTTTTCCAAAGAAACTAAAAAAATATTTTTTTTTCCAAAGTAACTAAAACATTTTTTTTTCCAAAGTAACTAAAAAAAAAATTCTTTTTTCCAAAGAAACTAAAAAATTTTTTTTTTTTCCAAAGTAACTAAAATTTTTTTTTTTTTCCAAAGTAACTAAAAAAATTATTTTTTTTTCCAAAGTAACTAAAAAATTTTTTTTTTTTCCAAAGTAACTTAAAAAAAAATTCTTTTTTCCAAAGAAACTAAAAAAAAAAAAATTTTTCCAAAGTAACTAAAAAATTATTTTTTTTTCCAAAGTAACTAAAAAAATTATTTTTTTTCCAAAGTAACTAAAAAAATATTTTTTTTTCCAAAGTAACTAAAAAAATATTTTTTTTTCCAAAGTAACTAAAAAAATATTTTTTTTTCCAAAGTAATTTAAAAAAAAAAATTTTTTCCAAAGTAACTAAAAAAATATTTTTTTTTCCAAAGTAACTAAAAAAATTTTTTTTTTCCAAAGTAACTAAAAAAATATTTTTTTTTCCAAAGAAACTAAAAAATTTTTTTTTTTTCCAAAGTAACTAAAAAAAATTTTTCCAAAGAAACTAAAAAATTTTTTTTTTTTCCAAAGTAACTAAAAAATTATTTTTTTTTCCAAAGTAACTAAAAAATTTTTTTTTTTTCCAAAGTAACTAAAAAAAATTTTTTTTTTCCAAAGTAACTAAAAAAATATTTTTTTTTCCAAAGTAACTAAAAAAATATTTTTTTTTCCAAAGTAATTAAAAAAATATTTTTTTTTCCAAAGTAACTAAAAAAATATTTTTTTTTCCAAAGTAACTAAAAAAATATTTTTTTTTCCAAAGTGACTAAAAAAATATTTTTTTTCCAAAGTAACTAAAAAAATATTTTTTTTTCCAAAGTAACTAAAAAAATATTTTTTTTTCCAAAGTAACTAAAAAAATATTTTTTTTTCCAAAGTAACTAAAAAAATATTTTTTTTTCCAAAGAAACTAAAAATATATTTTTTTTTCCAAAGTAACTAAAAAAATATTTTTTTTTCCAAAGTAACTAAAAAAATATTTTTTTTTCCAAAGTAACTAAAAAAATATTTTTTTTTCCAAAGTAACTAAAAAAATATTTTTTTTCCAAAGAAACTAAAAAAATATTTTTTTTTCCAAAGTAACTAAAAAAATATTTTTTTTTCCAAAGTAACTAAAAAAATATTTTTTTTCCAAAGTAACTAAAAAAATATTTTTTTTTCCAAAGTAACTAAAAAAATATTTTTTTTTCCAAAGTAACTAAAAAAATATTTTTTTTTCCAAAGTAACTAAAAAAATATTTTTTTTCCAAAGAAACTAAAAAAATTTTTTTTTTTCCAAAGTAACTAAAAAAATTTTTTTTTTTCCAAAGTAACTAAAAAAATTTTTTTTTTTCCAAAGTAACTAAAAAAATATTTTTTTTTCCAAAGAAACTAAAAAAATATTTTTTTTTCCAAAGTAACTAAAAAAATATTTTTTTTTCCAAAGTAACTAAAAAAATATATTTTTTTCCAAAGTAACTAAAAAAAAATTTTTTTTTCCAAAGAAACTAAAAAAAAAAATTGTTTTCCAAAGAAACTAAAAAAAAATTTTTTTTTCCAAAGTAACTAAAAAATTATTTTTTTTCCCAAAGTAACTAAAAAAATTATTTTTTTTCCAAAGTAACTAAAAAAATATTTTTTTTTCCAAAGTAACTAAAAAAATATTTTTTTTTCCAAAGTAACTAAAAAAATATTTTTTTTTCCAAAGTAATTAAAAAAATATTTTTTTTTCCAAAGTAACTAAAAAAATATTTTTTTTTCCAAAGTAACTAAAAAAATATTTTTTTTTCCAAAGTGACTAAAAAAATATTTTTTTTCCAAAGTAACTAAAAAAATATTTTTTTTCCCAAAGTAACTAAAAAAATATTTTTTTTTCCAAAGTAACTAAAAAAATATTTTTTTTTCCAAAGTAACTAAAAAAATATTTTTTTTTCCAAAGAAACTAAAAATATATTTTTTTTTCCAAAGTAACTAAAAAAATATTTTTTTTTCCAAAGTAACTAAAAAAATATTTTTTTTTCCAAAGTAACTAAAAAAATATTTTTTTTTCCAAAGAAACTAAAAAAATATTTTTTTTTCCAAAGTAACTAAAAAAATATTTTTTTTTCCAAAGTAACTAAAAAAATATTTTTTTTTCCAAAGTAACTAAAAAGATATTTTTTTTTCCAAAGTAACTAAAAAAATATTTTTTTTTCCAAAGTAACTAAAAAAATATTTTTTTTCCAAAGTAACTAAAAAAATATTTTTTTTTCCAAAGTAACTAAAAAAATATTTTTTTTCCAAAGTAACTAAAAAAATATTTTTTTTTCCAAAGTAACTAAAAAAAAAATTTTTTTCCAAAGTAACTAAAAAAAAAATTTTTTTCCAAAGTAACTAAAAAAATATTGTTTTTTCCAAAGAAACTAAAAAAATATTTTTTTTTCCAAAGTAACTAAAAAAAATTTTTTTTTTCCAAAGTAACTAAAAAAATATTTTTTTTTCCAAAGTAACTAAAAAAATATATTTTTTTTCCAAAGTAACTAAAAAAATATTTTTTTTTCCAAAGAAACTAAAAAAATATTTTTTTTTCCAAAGTAACTAAAAAAAAATTTTTTTTTTCCAAAGTAACTAAAAAAATATTTTTTTTTCCAAAGTAACTAAAAAAATATATTTTTTTTCCAAAGTAACTAAAAAAATATTTTTTTTTCCAAAGTAACTAAAAAAATATTTTTTTTCCAAAGTAACTAAAAAAATATTTTTTTTCCAAAGTAACTAAAAAATATTTTTTTTTTACAAAGTAACTAAAACATTTTTTTTTTTCCAAAGAAACTAAAAAAATATTATTTTTTCCAAAGTAACTAAAAAAAATTTTTTTTTTCCAAAGTAACTAAACTTTTTTTTTTTTTCCAAAGTAACTAAAAAATTTTTTTTTTTTCCAAAGTAACTAAAAAAAAATTTTTTTTTCCAAAGTAACTAAAAAAATATTTTTTTTTCCAAAGTAACTAAACATTTTTTTTTTTTCCAAAGTAACTAAAAAAATATTTTTTTTTCCAAAGTAACTAAAAAAATATTTTTTTTTCCAAAGTAACTAAAAAAATATTTTTTTTCCCAAAGTAACTAAAAAATTTTTTTTTTCCAAAGTAACTAAAAAAATATTTTTTTTTCCAAAGTAACTAAAAAAATATTTTTTTTTCCAAAGTAACTAAAAAAATATTTTTTTTTCCAAAGTAACTAAAAAAATATTTTTTTTTCCAAAGAAACTAAAAAAATATTTTTTTTTCCAAAGTAACTAAAACATTTTTTTTTTCCAAAGTAACTAAAAAAAATTCTTTTTTCCAAAGAAACTAAAAAAAATTTTTTTTTCCAAAGTAACTACAATTTTTTTTTTTCCAAAGTAACTAAAAAATTTTTTTTTTTTCCAAAGTAACTAAAAAAAATTTTTTTTTTCCAAAGTAACTAAAAAAAAAATTATTTTTTCCAAAGAAACTAAAAATTTTTTTTTTTTTCCAAAGTAACTAAAAAATTTTTTTTTTCCAAAGTAACTAAAAAATTTATTTTTTTCCAAAGTAACTAAAAAAATATTTTTTTTTCCAAAGTAACTAAAAAAATATTTTTTTTTCCAAAGTAACTAAAAAAATATTTTTTTTCCAAAGTAACTAAAAAAATATTTTTTTTTCCAAAGTAACTAAAAAAATATTTTTTTTTCCAAAGTAACTAAAAAATATTTTTTTTTCCAAAGTAACTAAAAAAATATTTTTGTTTCCAAAGAAACTAAAAAAATATTTTTTTTTCCAAAGTAACTAAAAAAATATTTTTTTTTCCAAAGTAACTAAAAAAAAATTTTTTTTTCCAAAGAAACTAAAAAAATATTTTTTTTTCCAAAGTAACTAAAACATTTTTTTTTCCAAAGTAACTAAAAAAAATTCTTTTTTCCAAAGAAACTAAAAAAAAAATTTTTTTTCCAAAGTAACTACAATTTTTTTTTTTCCAAAGTAACTAAAAAAATTATTTTTTTTTCCAAAGTAACTAAAAAAAAATTTTTTTTTCCAAAGTAACTAAAAAAAAAATTATTTTTTCCAAAGAAACTAAAAAAAATTTTTTTTTTCCAAAGTAACTAAAACAATTTTTTTTTCCAAAGTAACTAAAAAATTTATTTTTTTTCCAAAGTAACTAAAAAAATAATTTTTTTTCCAAAGTAACTAAAAAAATATTTAAGTAACTAAAAAATATTTTTTTTCCAAAGTAACTAAAAAAATATTTTTTTTTCCAAAGTAACTAAAAAAAATTTTTTTTTTCCAAAGTAACTAAAAAATATTTTTTTTTCCAAAGTAACTAAAAAAATATTTTTGTTTCCAAAGAAACTAAAAAAATATTTTTTTTTCCAAAGTAACTAAAAAAATATTTTTTTTTCCAAAGTAACTAAAAAAACTTTTTTTTTTCCAAAGTAACTAAAAAAATATTTTTTTTTCCAAAGTAACTAAAAAAATATATTTTTTTCCAAAGAAACTAAAAAAATTTTTTTTTTCCAAAGTAACTAAAAAATATTTTTTTTTCCAAAGTAACTAAAAAATTTTTTTTTTTCCAAAGTAACTAAAACAATAATTTTTTTTCCAAAGAAACTAAAAAAATATTATTTTTTCCAAAGTAACTAAAATATATATTTTTTTCCAAAGTAACTAAAAATATTTTTTTTTTCCAAAGTAACTAAAAAAATATTATTTTTTCCAAAGTAACTAAAAATATATATTTTTTTCCAAAGTAACTAAAAAAATATTTTTTTTCCAAAGTAACTAAAAAAATATTTTTTTTCCAAAGTAACTAAAAAAAAAAATTTTTTCCAAAGTAACTAAAAAATTTTCTTTTTTTCCAAAGTAACTAAAAAAATATTTTTTTTTCCAAAGTAACTAAAAAAATATTTTTTTCCCAAAGTAACTAAAAAAATATTTTTTTTCCAAAGTAACTAAAAAAATATTTTTTTTTCCAAAGTAACTAAAAAAATATTTTTTTTTCCAAAGTAACTAAAAAAATATTTTTTTTTCCAAAGTAACTAAAAAAATATTTTTTTTTCCAAAGAAACTAAAAAAATATTTTTTTTTCCAAAGTAACTAAAACATTTTTTTTTTCCAAAGTAACTAAAAAAAAAATTCTTTTTTCCAAAGAAACTAAAAAAATTTTTTTTTTTCCAAAGTAACTAAAAAATTTTTTTTTTTTCCAAAGTAACTAAAAAAATTATTTTTTTTCCAAAGTAACTAAAAAAATTTTTTTTTTTCCAAAGTAACTAAAAAAAAAATTATTTTTTCCAAAGAAACTAAAAAAAAATTTTTTTTTCCAAAGTAACTAAAAAATTATTTTTTTTTCCAAAGTAACTAAAAAAATTATTTTTTTTCCAAAGTAACTAAAAAAATATTTTTTTTTCCAAAGTAACTAAAAAAATATTTTTTTTTCCAAAGTAACTAAAAAATATTTTTTTTTCCAAAGTAATTAAAAAAAATTTTTTTTTCCAAAGTAACTAAAAAAATATTTTTTTTTCCAAAGTAACTAAAAAAATTTTTTTTTTCCAAAGTGACTAAAAAATTTTTTTTTTCCAAAGTAACTAAAAAAAATTTTTTTTTTCCAAAGTAACTAAAAAAAATTTTTTTTTCCAAAGTAACTAAAAAAAATTTTTTTTCCAAAGTAACTAAAAAATTTTTTTTTTTTCCAAAGTAACTAAAAAAATATTTTTTTTTCCAAAGTAACTAAAAAAATATTTTTTTTTCCAAAGTAACTAAAAAAATATTTTTTTTTCCAAAGTAACTAAAAAAATATTTTTTTTTCCAAAGTAACTAAAAAAATATTTTTTTTCCAAAGTAACTAAAAAAATATTTTTTTTTCCAAAGTAACTAAAAAAATATTTTTTTTTCCAAAGTAACTAAAAAAATATTTTTTTTTCCAAAGTAACTAAAAAAATATTTTTTTTCCAAAGAAACTAAAAAAATATTTTTTTTTCCAAAGTAACTAAAAAAAAATTTTTTTTTCCAAAGTAACTAAAAAAATATTTTTTTTCCAAAGTAACTAAAAAAATATTTTTTTTTCCAAAGAAACTAAAAAATATTTTTTTTTCCAAAGTAACTAAAAAAATATTTTTTTTCCAAAGTAACTAAAAAAATATTTTTTTTTCCAAAGTAACTAAAAAAAATTTTTTTTTCCAAAGAAACTAAAAAAAAAAATTGTTTTCCAAAGAAACTAAAAAAAATTTTTTTTTCCAAATTAACTAAAAAATTTTTTTTTCCAAAGTAACTAAAAAAATTTTTTTTTTCCAAAGTAACTAAAAAAATATTTTTTTTTCCAAAGAAACTAAAAAAAAAAAAAATTTCCAAAGTAACTAAAAAATTTTTTCCAAAAGAAACTAAAAAAAAATTTTTTTTTCCAAAGTAACTAAAAAATTATTTTTTTTCCAAAGTAACTAAAAAAATTATTTTTTTTCCAAAGTAACTAAAAAAATATTTTTTTTTCCAAAGTAACTAAAAAAATATTTTTTTTTCCAAAGTAACTAAAAAAATATTTTTTTTTCCAAAGTAATTAAAAAAATATTTTTTTTTCCAAAGTAACTAAAAAAATATTTTTTTTTCCAAAGTAACTAAAAAAATATTTTTTTTTCCAAAGTGACTAAAAAAATATTTTTTTTCCAAAGTAACTAAAAAAATATTTTTTTTTCCAAAGTAACTAAAAAAATATTTTTTTTTCCAAAGTAACTAAAAAATATTTTTTTTTCCAAAGTAACTAAAAAAATATTTTTTTTTCCAAAGTAACTAAAAAAAATATTTTTTTTTCCAAAGTAACTAAAAAAATATTTTTTTTTTCCAAAGTAACTAAAAAAATATTTTTTTTCCAAAGAAACTAAAAAAATATTTTTTTTTCCAAAGTAACTAAAAAAAAATTTTTTTTCCAAAGTAACTAAAAATTTTTTTTTTTTTCCAAAGTAACTAAAAAAAATTTTTTTTTTCCAAAGAAACTAAAAAAATATTTTTTTTTCCAAAGTAACTAAAAAAAATTTTTTTTTTCCAAAGTAACTAAAAAAATATTTTTTTTTCCAAAGTAAC
>NW_027634826.1:0-68617 GCF_949748355.1 Melanostigma gelatinosum | reverse complement strand
AACTAAAAAATTTATTTTTTTTTCCAAAGAAACTAAAAAAATATTTTTTTTTCCAAAATAACTAAAAAAATATTTTTTTCCCAAAGTAACTAAAAAAATATTTTTTTTCCCAAAGTAACTAAAAAAATATTTTTTTTTCCAAAGTAACTAAAAAAATATTTTTTTTTCCAAAGTAACTAAAAAAATATTTTTTTTTCCAAAGTAACTAAAAAAATATTTTTTTTTCCAAAGTAACTAAAAAAATATTTTTTTTTCCAAAGTAACTAAAAAAATATTTTTTTTTCCAAAGTAACTAAAAAAATATTTTTTTTTCCAAAGTAACTAAAAAAATATTTTTTTTTCCAAAGTAACTAAAAAAATATTTTTTTTCCCAAAGTAACTAAAAAAATATTTTTTTTTCCAAAGTAACTAAAAAAATATTTTTTTTTCCAAAGTAACTAAAAAAATATTTTTTTTTCCAAAGTAACTAAAAAAATATTTTTTTTTCCAAAGTAACTAAAAAAATATTTTTTTTTCCAAAGTAACTAAAAAAATATTTTTTTTTCCAAAGTAACTAAAAAAATATTTTTTTTCCCAAAGTAACTAAAAAAATATTTTTTTTTCCAAAGTAACTAAAAAAATATTTTTTTTTCCAAAGTAACTAAAAAAATATTTTTTTTTCCAAAGTAACTAAAAAAATATTTTTTTTTCCAAAGTAACTAAAAAAATATTTTTTTTTCCAAAGTAACTAAAAAAATATTTTTTTCCCAAAGTAACTAAAAAAATATTTCTTTTTCCAAAGAAACTAAAAAAATATTTTTTTTTCCAAAGTAACTAAAAAAATATTTTTTTTTCCAAAGTAACTAAAAAAATATTTTTTTTTCCAAAGTAACTAAAAAAATATTTTTTTTCCCAAAGAAACTAAAAAAATATTTTTTTTCCCAAAGTAACTAAAATTTTTTTTTTTTCCAAAGAAACTAAAAAAATATTTTTTTTTCCAAAGTAACTAAAATTTTTTTTTTTTTCCAAAGTAACTAAAAAAATATTTTTTTTTCCAAAGTAACTAAAAAAATATTTTTTTTCCAAAGTAACTAAAAAAATATATTTTTTTCCAAAGTAACTAAAAAAATATTTTTTTTTCCAAAGTAACTAAAAAAATATTTTTTTTTCCAAAATAACTAAAAAAATATTTTTTTTTCCAAAGTAACTAAAAAAATATTTTTTTTCCAAAGTAACTAAAAAAATATTTTTTTTTCAAAGTAACTAAAAAAATATTTTTTTTCCAAAGTAACTAAAAAAATATATTTTTTTCCAAAGTAACTAAAAAAATATTTTTTTTTCCAAAGAAACTAAAAAAATATTTTTTTTTCCAAAGTAACTAAAAAAATATTTTTTTTTCCAAAGTAACTAAAAAAATATTTTTTTTCCAAAGTAACTAAAAAAATATTTTTTTTTCCAAAGTAACTAAAAAAATATATTTTTTTCCAAAGAAACTAAAAAAATATTTTTTTTTCCAAAGTAACTAAAAAAATTTTTTTTTTCCAAAGAAACTAAAAAAATATTTTTTTTTCCAAAGTAACTAAAAAATATATTTTTTTCCAAAGTAACTAAAAAAATATTTTTTTTTCCAAAGAAACTAAAAAATATTTTTTTTTCCAAAGTAACTAAAAAAAATTTTTTTTTCCAAAGTAACTAAAAAATTATTTTTTTTCCCAAAGTAACTAAAAAAATTTTTTTTTTCCAAAGTAACTAAAAAAATTTTTTTTTTCCAAAGTAACTAAAAAATTTTTTTTTTTTCCAAAGTAACTAAAAAAATATTTTTTTTCCAAAGTAACTAAAAAAATATTTTTTTCCCAAAGTAACTAAAAAAATATTTTTTTTTCCAAAGTAACTAAAAAAATATTTTTTTTCCAAAGTAACTAAAAAAATATTTTTTTTTCCAAAGTAACTAAAAAAATATTTTTTTTCCCAAAGTAACTAAAAAAATATTTCTTTTTCCAAAGAAACTAAAAAAATATTTTTTTTTCCAAAGTAACTAAAAAAATATTTTTTTTTCCAAAGTAACTAAAAAAATATTTTTTTTTCCAAAGTAACTAAAAAAATATTTTTTTTCCAAAGTAACTAAAAAATATTTTTTTTTCCAAAGTAACTAAAAAAATATATTTTTTTCCAAAGTAACTAAAAAAATATTTTTTTTTCCAAAGTAACTAAAAAAATATTTTTTTTTCCAAAGTAACTAAAAAAATATTTTTTTTTCCAAAGTAACTAAAAAAATATATTTTTTTCCAAAGTAACTAAAAAAATATTTTTTTTTCCAAAGTAACTAAAAAAATATTTTTTTCCCAAAGTAACTAAAAAAATATTTCTTTTTCCAAAGAAACTAAAAAAATATTTTTTTTTCCAAAGTAACTAAAAAAATATTTTTTTTTCCAAAGTAACTAAAAAAATATTTTTTTTCCCAAAGAAACTAAAAAAATATTTTTTTTCCCAAAGAAACTAAAAAAATATTTTTTTTTCCAAAGTAACTAAAAAATTTATTTTTTTTCCAAAGAAACTAAAAAAATATTTTTTTTTCCAAAATAACTAAAAAAATATTTTTTTCCCAAAGTAACTAAAAAAATATTTTTTTTCCCAAAGTAACTAAAAAAATATTTTTTTTTCCAAAGTAACTAAAAAAATATTTTTTTTTCCAAAGTAACTAAAAAAATATTTTTTTTTCCAAAGTAACTAAAAAAATATTTTTTTTCCCAAAGAAACTAAAAAAATATTTTTTTTTCCAAAGTAACTAAAAAAATATTTTTTTTCCAAAGTAACTAAAAAAATATTTTTTTTTCCAAAGTAACTAAAAAAATATTTTTTTTTCCAAAGTAACTAAAAAAATATTTTTTTTCCCAAAGTAACTAAAAAATATTTCTTTTTCCAAAGAAACTAAAAAAATATTTTTTTTTCCAAAGTAACTAAAAAAATATTTTTTTTTCCAAAGTAACTAAAAAAATTTTTTTTTTCCAAAGTAACTAAAAAAATATTTTTTTTTCCAAAGTAACTAAAAAAAATTTTTTTTTTCCAAAGTAACTAAAAAAATATTTTTTTTTCCAAAGTAACTAAAAAAATATTTTTTTTCCAAAGTAACTAAAAAAATATTTTTTTTCCAAAGTAACTAAAAAAATATTTTTTTTTCCAAAGTAACTAAAAAAATATTTTTTTTTCCAAAGTAACTAAAAAAATATTTTTTTTTCCAAAATAACTAAAAAAATATTTTTTTTTCCAAAGTAACTAAAAAAATATTTTTTTTCCAAAGTAACTAAAAAAATATTTTTTTTTCCAAAGTAACTAAAAAAATATTTTTTTTTCCAAAGTAACTAAAAAAATATTTTTTTTTCCAAAGTAACTAAAAAAATATTTTTTTTCCCAAAGAAACTAAAAAAATATTTTTTTTTCCAAAGTAACTAAAAAATTTTTTTTTTTTCCAAAGTAACTAAAAAAATATTTTTTTTTCCAAAGTAACTAAAAAAATATTTTTTTTTCCAAAGAAACTAAAAAAATATTTTTTTTTCCAAAGTAACTAAAAAAAAATTTTTTTTTCCAAAGAAACTAAAAAAATATTTTTTTTTCCAAAGTAACTAAAAAAAATATTTTTTTTCCAAAGTAACTAAAAAAATATTTTTTTTTCCAAAGAAACTAAAAAAATATTTTTTTTTCCAAAGTAACTAAAAAAATTTTTTTTTTTCCAAAGTAACTAAAAAATTATTTTTTTTCCCAAAGTAACTAAAAAAATATTTTTTTTTCCAAAGTAACTAAAAAAATTTTTTTTTTCCAAAGTAACTAAATTTTTTTTTTCCAAAGTAACTAAAAAAATATTTTTTTTTCCAAAGTAACTAAAAAAATATTTTTTCCCAAAGTAACTAAAAAAATATTTTTTTCCCCAAAGTAACTAAAAAAATATTTTTTTTTCCAAAGTAACTAAAAAAATATTTTTTTTTCCAAAGTAACTAAAAAAATATTTTTTTTTCCAAAGTAACTAAAAAAATATTTTTTTTCCCAAAGTAACTAAAAAAATATTTTTTTTTCCAAAGTAACTAAAAAAATATATTTTTTTCCAAAGTAACTAAAAAAATATTTTTTTTCCCAAAGAAACTAAAAAAATATTTTTTTTTCCAAAGTAACTAAAAATTTTTTTTTTTCCAAAGAAACTAAAAAAATATTTTTTTTTCCAAAGTAACTAAAAAAAATTTTTTTTTTCCAAAGTAACTAAAATTTTTTTTTTTTTTCCAAAGTAACTAAAAAAATATTTTTTTTTCCAAAGTAACTAAAAAAATATTTTTTTTCCAAAGTAACTAAAAAAATATTTTTTTTCCAAAGTAACTAAAAAAATATATTTTTTTCCAAAGTAACTAAAAAAATATTTTTTTTTCCAAAGTAACTAAAAAAATATTTTTTTTTCCAAAATAACTAAAAAAATATTTTTTTTTCCAAAGTAACTAAAAAAATATTTTTTTTCCAAAGTAACTAAAAAAATATTTTTTTTTCCAAAGTAACTAAAAAAATATTTTTTTTTCCAAAGTAACTAAAAAAATATTTTTTTTTCCAAAGTAACTAAAAAAATATTTTTTTTTCCAAAGAAACTAAAAAAAATTTTTTTTTCCAAAGTAACTAAAAAAATATTTTTTTTCCAAAGTAACTAAAAAAATATTTTTTTTTCCAAAGTAACTAAAAAAATATTTTTTTTTCCAAAGAAACTAAAAAAATATTTTTTTTTCCAAAGTAACTAAAAAAATATTTTTTTTTCCAAAGTAACTAAAAAAATATTTTTTTTTCCAAAGTAACTAAAAAAATATTTTTTTTTCCAAAGAAACTAAAAAAATATTTTTTTTTCCAAAGTAACTAAAAAATTTTTTTTTTTCCAAAGAAACTAAAAAAATATTTTTTTTTCCAAAGTAACTAAAAAAAATATTTTTTTTCCAAAGTAACTAAAAAAATATTTTTTTTTCCAAAGAAACTAAAAAAGTAATTTTTTTTACAAAGTAACTAAAAAAGTAACTTTTTTTACAAACTAAAAAAATATTTTTTTTCCAAAGTAACTAAAAAAATATTTTTTTCCCAAAGAAACTAAAAAAATATTTTTTTTTCCAAAGTAACTAAAAAAATATTTTTTTTTCCAAAGTAACTAAAAAAATATTTTTTTTTCCAAAGTAACTAAAAAAATATTTTTTTTTCCAAAGTAACTAAAAAAATATTTTTTTTTCCAAAGTAACTAAAAAAATATTTTTTTTTCCAAAGTAACTAAAAAAATATTTTTTTTCCCAAAGTAACTAAAAAAATATTTCTTTTTCCAAAGAAACTAAAAAAATATTTTTTTTTCCAAAGTAACTAAAAAAATATTTTTTTTCCAAAGTAACTAAAAAAATATTTTTTTTTCCAAAGTAACTAAAAAAATATTTTTTTTCCCAAAGAAACTAAAAAAATATTTTTTTTCCCAAAGTAACTAAAAAATTTTTTTTTTTCCAAAGAAACTAAAAAAATATTTTTTTTTCCAAAGAAACTAAAAAAATATTTTTTTTTCCAAAGTAACTAAAAAAATATTTTTTTTCCAAAGTAACTAAAAAATATATTTTTTTCCAAAGTAACTAAAAAAATATTTTTTTTTCCAAAGTAACTAAAAAAATATTTTTTTTTCCAAAATAACTAAAAAAATATTTTTTTTTCCAAAGTAACTAAAAAAATATTTTTTTTTCCAAAGTAACTAAAAAAATATTTTTTTTTCCAAAGTAACTAAAAAAATTTTTTTTTTTCCAAAGTAACTAAAAAAATATATTTTTTTCCAAAGTAACTAAAAAAATATTTTTTTTTCCAAAGTAACTAAAAAAATATTTTTTTTCCCAAAGTAACTAAAAAAATATTTCTTTTTCCAAAGAAACTAAAAAAATATTTTTTTTTCCAAAGTAACTAAAAAAAAATTTTTTTTTCCAAAGTAACTAAAAAAATATTTTTTTTCCCAAAGAAACTAAAAAAATATTTTTTTTCCCAAAGTAACTAAAAAAATATTTTTTTTTCCAAAGTAACTAAAAAAATATTTTTTTTTCCAAAGTACCTAAAAAAAAATTTTTTTTCCAAAGTAACTAAAAAAATATTTTTTTTTCCAAAGTAACTAAAAAAATATATTTTTTTCCAAAGAAACTAAAAAAATATTTTTTTTTCCAAAGTAACTAAAAAAAAATTTTTTTTCCAAAGAAACTAAAAAAATATTATTTTTTTTCCAAAGTAACTAAAAAAAATATTTTTTTTTCCAAAGTAACTAAAAAATTATTATTTTTTCCAAAGTAACTAAAAAAATATTTTTTTTTCCAAAGTAACTAAAAAAATATTTTTTTCCCAAAGTAACTAAAAAAATATTTTTTTTTCCAAAGTAACTAAAAAAATATTTTTTTTTCCAAAGTAACTAAAAAAATATTTTTTTTTCCAAAGTAACTAAAAAAATATTTTTTTTCCCAAAGTAACTAAAAAAATATTTCTTTTTCCAAAGAAACTAAAAAAATATTTTTTTTTCCAAAGTAACTAAAAAAATATTTTTTTTTCCAAAGTAACTAAAAAAATATTTTTTTTTCCAAAGTAACTAAAAAAATATTTTTTTTTCCAAAGTAACTAAAAAAATATTTTTTTTTCCAAAGTAACTAAAAAAATATATTTTTTTCCAAAGTAACTAAAAAAATATTTTTTTTCCAAAGTAACTAAAAAAATATTTTTTTTTCCAAAGTAACTAAAAAAATATTTTTTTTTCCAAAGTAACTAAAAAAATATATTTTTTTCCAAAGTAACTAAAAAAATATTTTTTTTTCCAAAGTAACTAAAAAAATATTTTTTTCCCAAAGTAACTAAAAAAATATTTCTTTTTCCAAAGAAACTAAAAAAATATTTTTTTCCCAAAGAAACTAAAAAAATATTTTTTTTCCCAAAGAAACTAAAAAAATATTTTTTTTTCCAAAGTAACTAAAAAATTTATTTTTTTTTCCAAAGAAACTAAAAAAATATTTTTTTTTCCAAAATAACTAAAAAAATATTTTTTTCCCAAAGTAACTAAAAAAATATTTTTTTTTTCCAAAGTAACTAAAAAAATATTTTTTTTCCAAAGTAACTAAAAAATATTTTTATTTCCAAAGTAACTAAAAAAATATTTTTTTTCCAAAGTAACTAAAAAAATATTTTTTTTTCCAAAGTAACTAAAAAAATATTTTTTTTTCCAAAGTAACTAAAAAAATAATTTTTTTTCCAAAGTAACTAAAAAAATATTTTTTTTTCCAAAGTAACTAAAAAAATAATTTTTTTTCCAAAGAAACTAAAAAAATATTTTTTTTTCCAAAGTAACTAAAAAATATTTTTTTTCCAAAGTAACTAAAAAAATATTTTTTTTTCCAAAGTAACTAAAAAAATATTTTTTTTTCCAAAGTAACTAAAAAAATATTTTTTTTTCCAAAGTAACTAAAAAAATATTTTTTTTTCCAAAGTAACTAAAAAAATATTTTTTTTTCCAAAGTAACTAAAAAAATATTTTTTTTTCCAAAGTAACTAAAAAAATATTTTTTTTTCCAAAGTAACTAAAAAATATTTTTTTTCCCAAAGTAACTAAAAAAATATTTTTTTTTCCAAAGTAACTAAAAAAATATTTTTTTTTCCAAAGTAACTAAAAAAATATTTTTTTTTCCAAAGTAACTAAAAAAATATTTTTTTTTCCAAAGTAACTAAAAAAATATTTTTTTTTCCAAAGTAACTAAAAAAATATTTTTTTTCCCAAAGTAACTAAAAAAATATTTCTTTTTCCAAAGAAACTAAAAAAATATTTTTTTTTCCAAAGTAACTAAAAAAATATTTTTTTTTCCAAAGTAACTAAAAAAATATTTTTTTTTCCAAAGTAACTAAAAAAATATTTTTTTTCCCAAAGAAACTAAAAAAATATTTTTTTTCCCAAAGTAACTAAAATTTTTTTTTTTTCCAAAGAAACTAAAAAAATATTTTTTTTTCCAAAGTAACTAAAATTTTTTTTTTTTTTCCAAAGTAACTAAAAAAATATTTTTTTTTCCAAAGTAACTAAAAAAATATTTTTTTTCCAAAGTAACTAAAAAAATATATTTTTTTCCAAAGTAACTAAAAAAATATTTTTTTTTCCAAAGTAACTAAAAAAATATTTTTTTTTCCAAAATAACTAAAAAAATATTTTTTTTTCCAAAGTAACTAAAAAAATATTTTTTTTCCAAAGTAACTAAAAAAATATTTTTTTTTTCAAAGTAACTAAAAAAATATTTTTTTTCCAAAGTAACTAAAAAAATATATTTTTTTCCAAAGTAACTAAAAAAATATTTTTTTTTCCAAAGAAACTAAAAAAATATTTTTTTTTCCAAAGTAACTAAAAAAATATTTTTTTTTCCAAAGTAACTAAAAAAATATTTTTTTTTCCAAAGTAACTAAAAAAATATTTTTTTTTCCAAAGTAACTAAAAAAATATATTTTTTTCCAAAGAAACTAAAAAAATATTTTTTTTTCCAAAGTAACTAAAAAAAATTTTTTTTTTCCAAAGAAACTAAAAAAATATTTTTTTTTCCAAAGTAACTAAAAAATATATTTTTTTTCCAAAGTAACTAAAAAAATATTTTTTTTTCCAAAGTAACTAAAAAAATATTTTTTTCCCAAAGTAACTAAAAAAATATTTTTTTTTCCAAAGTAACTAAAAAAATATTTTTTTTTCCAAAGTAACTAAAAAAATATTTTTTTTTCCAAAGTAACTAAAAAAATATTTTTTTTCCCAAAGTAACTAAAAAAATATTTCTTTTTCCAAAGAAACTAAAAAAATATTTTTTTTTCCAAAGTAACTAAAAAAATATTTTTTTTTCCAAAGTAACTAAAAAAATATTTTTTTTTCCAAAGTAACTAAAAAAATATTTTTTTTTCCAAAGTAACTAAAAAAATATTTTTTTTTCCAAAGTAACTAAAAAAATATATTTTTTTCCAAAGTAACTAAAAAAATATTTTTTTTTCCAAAGTAACTAAAAAAATATTTTTTTTTCCAAAGTAACTAAAAAAATATTTTTTTTTCCAAAGTAACTAAAAAAATATATTTTTTTCCAAAGTAACTAAAAAAATATTTTTTTTTCCAAAGTAACTAAAAAAATATTTTTTTCCCAAAGTAACTAAAAAAATATTTCTTTTTCCAAAGAAACTAAAAAAATATTTTTTTTTCCAAAGTAACTAAAAAAATATTTTTTTTTCCAAAGTAACTAAAAAAATATTTTTTTTCCCAAAGAAACTAAAAAAATATTTTTTTTCCCAAAGAAACTAAAAAAATATTTTTTTTTCCAAAGTAACTAAAAAATTTATTTTTTTTTCCAAAGAAACTAAAAAAATATTTTTTTTTCCAAAATAACTAAAAAAATATTTTTTTCCCAAAGTAACTAAAAAAATATTTTTTTTCCCAAAGTAACTAAAAAAATATTTTTTTTTCCAAAGTAACTAAAAAAATATTTTTTTTTCCAAAGTAACTAAAAAAATATTTTTTTTTCCAAAGTAACTAAAAAAATATTTTTTTTCCCAAAGAAACTAAAAAAATATTTTTTTTTCCAAAGTAACTAAAAAAATATTTTTTTTTCCAAAGTAACTAAAAAATATTTTTTTTTCCAAAGTAACTAAAAAAATATTTTTTTTTCCAAAGTAACTAAAAAAATATTTTTTTTCCAAAGTAACTAAAAAAATATTTTTTTTTCCAAAGTAACTAAAAAAATATTTTTTTTTCCAAAGTAACTAAAAAAATATTTTTTTTTCCAAAATAACTAAAAAAATATTTTTTTTTCCAAAGTAACTAAAAAAATATTTTTTTTCCAAAGTAACTAAAAAAATATTTTTTTTTCCAAAGTAACTAAAAAAATATTTTTTTTTCCAAAGTAACTAAAAAAATATTTTTTTTTCCAAAGTAACTAAAAAAATATTTTTTTTCCCAAAGAAACTAAAAAAATATTTTTTTTTCCAAAGTAACTAAAAAAATTTTTTTTTTTCCAAAGTAACTAAAAAAATATTTTTTTTTCCAAAGTAACTAAAAAAATATTTTTTTTTCCAAAGAAACTAAAAAAATATTTTTTTTTCCAAAGTAACTAAAAAAAAATTTTTTTTTCCAAAGAAACTAAAAAAATATTTTTTTTTCCAAAGTAACTAAAAAAAATATTTTTTTTCCAAAGTAACTAAAAAAATATTTTTTTTTCCAAAGAAACTAAAAAAATATTTTTTTTTCCAAAGTAACTAAAAAAATTTTTTTTTTTCCAAAGTAACTAAAAAATTATTTTTTTTCCCAAAGTAACTAAAAAAATATTTTTTTTTCCAAAGTAACTAAAAAATATTTTTTTTTTCCAAAGTAACTAAATTTTTTTTTTCCAAAGTAACTAAAAAAATATTTTTTTTTCCAAAGTAACTAAAAAAAATATTTTTTTCCCAAAGTAACTAAAAAAATATTTTTTTCCCCAAAGTAACTAAAAAAATATTTTTTTTTCCAAAGTAACTAAAAAAATATTTTTTTTTCCAAAGTAACTAAAAAAATATTTTTTTTTCCAAAGTAACTAAAAAAATATTTTTTTTCCCAAAGTAACTAAAAAAATATTTTTTTTTCCAAAGTAACTAAAAAAATATATTTTTTTCCAAAGTAACTAAAAAAATATTTTTTTTCCCAAAGAAACTAAAAAAATATTTTTTTTTCCAAAGTAACTAAAATTTTTTTTTTTTTTCCAAAGAAACTAAAAAAATATTTTTTTTTCCAAAGTAACTAAAAAAAATTTTTTTTTTCCAAAGTAACTAAAAATTTTTTTTTTTTCCAAAGTAACTAAAAAAATATTTTTTTTTCCAAAGTAACTAAAAAAATATTTTTTTTCCAAAGTAACTAAAAAAATATTTTTTTTCCAAAGTAACTAAAAAAATATATTTTTTTCCAAAGTAACTAAAAAAATATTTTTTTTTCCAAAGTAACTAAAAAAATATTTTTTTTTCCAAAATAACTAAAAAAATATTTTTTTTTCCAAAGTAACTAAAAAAATATTTTTTTTCCAAAGTAACTAAAAAAATATTTTTTTTTCCAAAGTAACTAAAAAAATATTTTTTTTTCCAAAGTAACTAAAAAAATATTTTTTTTTCCAAAGTAACTAAAAAAATATTTTTTTTTCCAAAGAAACTAAAAAAAAAATTTTTTTTCCAAAGTAACTAAAAAAATATTTTTTTTCCAAAGTAACTAAAAAAATTTTTTTTTTTCCAAAGTAACTAAAAAAATATTTTTTTTTCCAAAGAAACTAAAAAAATATTTTTTTTTCCAAAGTAACTAAAAAAATATTTTTTTTTCCAAAGTAACTAAAAAAATATTTTTTTTTCCAAAGTAACTAAAAAAATATTTTTTTTTCCAAAGAAACTAAAAAAATATTTTTTTTTCCAAAGTAACTAAAAATTTTTTTTTTTTTCCAAAGAAACTAAAAAAATATTTTTTTTTCCAAAGTAACTAAAAAAAATATTTTTTTTCCAAAGTAACTAAAAAAATATTTTTTTTTCCAAAGAAACTAAAAAAGTAATTTTTTTTACAAAGTAACTAAAAAAGTAACTTTTTTTACAAACTAAAAAAATATTTTTTTTCCAAAGTAACTAAAAAAATATTTTTTTCCCAAAGAAACTAAAAAAATATTTTTTTTTCCAAAGTAACTAAAAAAATATTTTTTTTTCCAAAGTAACTAAAAAAATATTTTTTTTTCCAAAGTAACTAAAAAAATATTTTTTTTTCCAAAGTAACTAAAAAAATATTTTTTTTTCCAAAGTAACTAAAAAAATATTTTTTTTTCCAAAGTAACTAAAAAAATATTTTTTTTCCCAAAGTAACTAAAAAAATATTTCTTTTTCCAAAGAAACTAAAAAAATATTTTTTTTTCCAAAGTAACTAAAAAAATATTTTTTTTCCAAAGTAACTAAAAAAATATTTTTTTTTCCAAAGTAACTAAAAAAATATTTTTTTTCCCAAAGAAACTAAAAAAATATTTTTTTTCCCAAAGTAACTAAAAAATTTTTTTTTTTCCAAAGAAACTAAAAAAATATTTTTTTTTCCAAAGAAACTAAAAAAATATTTTTTTTTCCAAAGTAACTAAAAAAATATTTTTTTTCCAAAGTAACTAAAAAATATATTTTTTTCCAAAGTAACTAAAAAAATATTTTTTTTTCCAAAGTAACTAAAAAAATATTTTTTTTTCCAAAATAACTAAAAAAATATTTTTTTTTCCAAAGTAACTAAAAAAATATTTTTTTTTCCAAAGTAACTAAAAAAATATTTTTTTTTCCAAAGTAACTAAAAAAATATTTTTTTTTCCAAAGTAACTAAAAAAATATATTTTTTTCCAAAGTAACTAAAAAAATATTTTTTTTTCCAAAGTAACTAAAAAAATATTTTTTTTCCCAAAGTAACTAAAAAAATATTTCTTTTTCCAAAGAAACTAAAAAAATATTTTTTTTTCCAAAGTAACTAAAAAAATATTTTTTTTTCCAAAGTAACTAAAAAAATATTTTTTTTCCCAAAGAAACTAAAAAAATATTTTTTTTCCCAAAGTAACTAAAAAAATATTTTTTTTTCCAAAGTAACTAAAAAAATATTTTTTTTTCCAAAGTAACTAAAAAAAAAATTTTTTTTCCAAAGTAACTAAAAAAATATTTTTTTTTCCAAAGTAACTAAAAAAATATATTTTTTTCCAAAGAAACTAAAAAAATATTTTTTTTTCCAAAGTAACTAAAAAAAAATTTTTTTTTCCAAAGAAACTAAAAAAATATTATTTTTTTTCCAAAGTAACTAAAAAAAATATTTTTTTTTCCAAAGTAACTAAAAAATTATTTTTTTTTCCAAAGTAACTAAAAAAATATTTTTTTTTCCAAAGTAACTAAAAAAATATTTTTTTCCCAAAGTAACTAAAAAAATATTTTTTTTTCCAAAGTAACTAAAAAAATATTTTTTTTTCCAAAGTAACTAAAAAAATATTTTTTTTTCCAAAGTAACTAAAAAAATATTTTTTTTCCCAAAGTAACTAAAAAAATATTTCTTTTTCCAAAGAAACTAAAAAAATATTTTTTTTTCCAAAGTAACTAAAAAAATATTTTTTTTTCCAAAGTAACTAAAAAAATATTTTTTTTTCCAAAGTAACTAAAAAAATATTTTTTTTTCCAAAGTAACTAAAAAAATATTTTTTTTTCCAAAGTAACTAAAAAAATATATTTTTTTCCAAAGTAACTAAAAAAATATTTTTTTTCCAAAGTAACTAAAAAAATATTTTTTTTTCCAAAGTAACTAAAAAAATATTTTTTTTTCCAAAGTAACTAAAAAAATATATTTTTTTCCAAAGTAACTAAAAAAATATTTTTTTTTCCAAAGTAACTAAAAAAATATTTTTTTCCCAAAGTAACTAAAAAAATATTTCTTTTTCCAAAGAAACTAAAAAAATATTTTTTTTTCCAAAGTAACTAAAAAAATATTTTTTTTTCCAAAGTAACTAAAAAAATATTTTTTTTCCCAAAGAAACTAAAAAAATATTTTTTTTCCCAAAGAAACTAAAAAAATATTTTTTTTTCCAAAGTAACTAAAAAATTTATTTTTTTTTCCAAAGAAACTAAAAAAATATTTTTTTTTCCAAAATAACTAAAAAAATATTTTTTTCCCAAAGTAACTAAAAAAATATTTTTTTTCCCAAAGTAACTAAAAAAATATTTTTTTTTCCAAAGTAACTAAAAAAATATTTTTTTTTCCAAAGTAACTAAAAAAATATTTTTTTTTCCAAAGTAACTAAAAAAATATTTTTTTTCCCAAAGAAACTAAAAAAATATTTTTTTTTCCAAAGTAACTAAAAAAATATTTTTTTTTCCAAAGTAACTAAAAAAATATTTTTTTTTCCAAAGTAACTAAAAAAATATTTTTTTTTCCAAAGTAACTAAAAAAATATTTTTTTTCCCAAAGTAACTAAAAAATATTTCTTTTTCCAAAGAAACTAAAAAAATATTTTTTTTTCCAAAGTAACTAAAAAAATATTTTTTTTTCCAAAGTAACTAAAAAATTTTTTTTTTTCCAAAGTAACTAAAAAAATATTTTTTTTTCCAAAGTAACTAAAAAATTTTTTTTTTTTCCAAAGTAACTAAAAAAATATTTTTTTTTCCAAAGTAACTAAAAAAATATTTTTTTTCCAAAGTAACTAAAAAAATATTTTTTTTCCAAAGTAACTAAAAAAATATTTTTTTTTCCAAAGTAACTAAAAAAATATTTTTTTTTCCAAAGTAACTAAAAAAATATTTTTTTTTCCAAAATAACTAAAAAAATATTTTTTTTTCCAAAGTAACTAAAAAAATATTTTTTTTCCAAAGTAACTAAAAAAATATTTTTTTTTCCAAAATAACTAAAAAAATATTTTTTTTTCCAAAGTAACTAAAAAAATATTTTTTTTCCAAAGTAACTAAAAAAATATTTTTTTTTCCAAAGTAACTAAAAAAATATTTTTTTTTCCAAAGTAACTAAAAAAATATTTTTTTTTCCAAAGTAACTAAAAAAATATTTTTTTTCCCAAAGAAACTAAAAAAATATTTTTTTTTCCAAAGTAACTAAAAAAATTTTTTTTTTTCCAAAGTAACTAAAAAAATATTTTTTTTTCCAAAGTAACTAAAAAAATATTTTTTTTTCCAAAGAAACTAAAAAAATATTTTTTTTTCCAAAGTAACTAAAAAAAAATTTTTTTTTCCAAAGAAACTAAAAAAATATTTTTTTTTCCAAAGTAACTAAAAAAAATATTTTTTTTCCAAAGTAACTAAAAAAATATTTTTTTTTCCAAAGAAACTAAAAAAATATTTTTTTTTCCAAAGTAACTAAAAAAATTTTTTTTTTTCCAAAGTAACTAAAAAATTATTTTTTTTCCCAAAGTAACTAAAAAAATATTTTTTTTTCCAAAGTAACTAAAAAATATTTTTTTTTTCCAAAGTAACTAAATTTTTTTTTTCCAAAGTAACTAAAAAAATATTTTTTTTTCCAAAGTAACTAAAAAAAATATTTTTTTCCCAAAGTAACTAAAAAAATATTTTTTTCCCCAAAGTAACTAAAAAAATATTTTTTTTTCCAAAGTAACTAAAAAAATATTTTTTTTTCCAAAGTAACTAAAAAAATATTTTTTTTTCCAAAGTAACTAAAAAAATATTTTTTTTCCCAAAGTAACTAAAAAAATATTTTTTTTTCCAAAGTAACTAAAAAAATATATTTTTTTCCAAAGTAACTAAAAAAATATTTTTTTTCCCAAAGAAACTAAAAAAATATTTTTTTTTCCAAAGTAACTAAAATTTTTTTTTTTTTTCCAAAGAAACTAAAAAAATATTTTTTTTTCCAAAGTAACTAAAAAAAATTTTTTTTTTCCAAAGTAACTAAAAATTTTTTTTTTTTTCCAAAGTAACTAAAAAAATATTTTTTTTTCCAAAGTAACTAAAAAAATATTTTTTTTCCAAAGTAACTAAAAAAATATTTTTTTTCCAAAGTAACTAAAAAAATATATTTTTTTCCAAAGTAACTAAAAAAATATTTTTTTTTCCAAAGTAACTAAAAAAATATTTTTTTTTCCAAAATAACTAAAAAAATATTTTTTTTTCCAAAGTAACTAAAAAAATATTTTTTTTCCAAAGTAACTAAAAAAATATTTTTTTTTCCAAAGTAACTAAAAAAATATTTTTTTTTCCAAAGTAACTAAAAAAATATTTTTTTTTCCAAAGTAACTAAAAAAATATTTTTTTTTCCAAAGAAACTAAAAAAAAAAATTTTTTTCCAAAGTAACTAAAAAAATATTTTTTTTCCAAAGTAACTAAAAAAATTTTTTTTTTTCCAAAGTAACTAAAAAAATATTTTTTTTTCCAAAGAAACTAAAAAAATATTTTTTTTTCCAAAGTAACTAAAAAAATATTTTTTTTTCCAAAGTAACTAAAAAAATATTTTTTTTTCCAAAGTAACTAAAAAAATATTTTTTTTTCCAAAGAAACTAAAAAAATATTTTTTTTTCCAAAGTAACTAAAAATTTTTTTTTTTTTCCAAAGAAACTAAAAAAATATTTTTTTTTCCAAAGTAACTAAAAAAAATATTTTTTTTCCAAAGTAACTAAAAAAATATTTTTTTTTCCAAAGAAACTAAAAAAGTAATTTTTTTTACAAAGTAACTAAAAAAGTAACTTTTTTTACAAACTAAAAAAATATTTTTTTTCCAAAGTAACTAAAAAAATATTTTTTTCCCAAAGAAACTAAAAAAATATTTTTTTTTCCAAAGTAACTAAAAAAATATTTTTTTTTCCAAAGTAACTAAAAAAATATTTTTTTTTCCAAAGTAACTAAAAAAATATTTTTTTTTCCAAAGTAACTAAAAAAATATTTTTTTTTCCAAAGTAACTAAAAAAATATTTTTTTTTCCAAAGTAACTAAAAAAATATTTTTTTTCCCAAAGTAACTAAAAAAATATTTCTTTTTCCAAAGAAACTAAAAAAATATTTTTTTTTCCAAAGTAACTAAAAAAATATTTTTTTTCCAAAGTAACTAAAAAAATATTTTTTTTTCCAAAGTAACTAAAAAAATATTTTTTTTCCCAAAGAAACTAAAAAAATATTTTTTTTCCCAAAGTAACTAAAAAATTTTTTTTTTTCCAAAGAAACTAAAAAAATATTTTTTTTTCCAAAGAAACTAAAAAAATATTTTTTTTTCCAAAGTAACTAAAAAAATATTTTTTTTCCAAAGTAACTAAAAAATATATTTTTTTCCAAAGTAACTAAAAAAATATTTTTTTTTCCAAAGTAACTAAAAAAATATTTTTTTTTCCAAAATAACTAAAAAAATATTTTTTTTTCCAAAGTAACTAAAAAAATATTTTTTTTTCCAAAGTAACTAAAAAAATATTTTTTTTTCCAAAGTAACTAAAAAAATATTTTTTTTTCCAAAGTAACTAAAAAAATATATTTTTTTCCAAAGTAACTAAAAAAATATTTTTTTTTCCAAAGTAACTAAAAAAATATTTTTTTTCCCAAAGTAACTAAAAAAATATTTCTTTTTCCAAAGAAACTAAAAAAATATTTTTTTTTCCAAAGTAACTAAAAAAATATTTTTTTTTCCAAAGTAACTAAAAAAATATTTTTTTTCCCAAAGAAACTAAAAAAATATTTTTTTTCCCAAAGTAACTAAAAAAATATTTTTTTTTCCAAAGTAACTAAAAAAATATTTTTTTTTCCAAAGTAACTAAAAAAAAAATTTTTTTTCCAAAGTAACTAAAAAAATATTTTTTTTTCCAAAGTAACTAAAAAAATATATTTTTTTCCAAAGAAACTAAAAAAATATTTTTTTTTCCAAAGTAACTAAAAAAAAATTTTTTTTTCCAAAGAAACTAAAAAAATATTATTTTTTTTCCAAAGTAACTAAAAAAAATATTTTTTTTTCCAAAGTAACTAAAAAATTATTTTTTTTTCCAAAGTAACTAAAAAAATATTTTTTTTTCCAAAGTAACTAAAAAAATATTTTTTTCCCAAAGTAACTAAAAAAATATTTTTTTTTCCAAAGTAACTAAAAAAATATTTTTTTTTCCAAAGTAACTAAAAAAATATTTTTTTTTCCAAAGTAACTAAAAAAATATTTTTTTTCCCAAAGTAACTAAAAAAATATTTCTTTTTCCAAAGAAACTAAAAAAATATTTTTTTTTCCAAAGTAACTAAAAAAATATTTTTTTTTCCAAAGTAACTAAAAAAATATTTTTTTTTCCAAAGTAACTAAAAAAATATTTTTTTTTCCAAAGTAACTAAAAAAATATTTTTTTTTCCAAAGTAACTAAAAAAATATATTTTTTTCCAAAGTAACTAAAAAAATATTTTTTTTCCAAAGTAACTAAAAAAATATTTTTTTTTCCAAAGTAACTAAAAAAATATTTTTTTTTCCAAAGTAACTAAAAAAATATATTTTTTTCCAAAGTAACTAAAAAAATATTTTTTTTTCCAAAGTAACTAAAAAAATATTTTTTTCCCAAAGTAACTAAAAAAATATTTCTTTTTCCAAAGAAACTAAAAAAATATTTTTTTTTCCAAAGTAACTAAAAAAATATTTTTTTTTCCAAAGTAACTAAAAAAATATTTTTTTTCCCAAAGAAACTAAAAAAATATTTTTTTTCCCAAAGAAACTAAAAAAATATTTTTTTTTCCAAAGTAACTAAAAAATTTATTTTTTTTTCCAAAGAAACTAAAAAAATATTTTTTTTTCCAAAATAACTAAAAAAATATTTTTTTCCCAAAGTAACTAAAAAAATATTTTTTTTCCCAAAGTAACTAAAAAAATATTTTTTTTTCCAAAGTAACTAAAAAAATATTTTTTTTTCCAAAGTAACTAAAAAAATATTTTTTTTTCCAAAGTAACTAAAAAAATATTTTTTTTCCCAAAGAAACTAAAAAAATATTTTTTTTTCCAAAGTAACTAAAAAAATATTTTTTTTTCCAAAGTAACTAAAAAAATATTTTTTTTTCCAAAGTAACTAAAAAAATATTTTTTTTTCCAAAGTAACTAAAAAAATATTTTTTTTCCCAAAGTAACTAAAAAATATTTCTTTTTCCAAAGAAACTAAAAAAATATTTTTTTTTCCAAAGTAACTAAAAAAATATTTTTTTTTCCAAAGTAACTAAAAAATTTTTTTTTTTCCAAAGTAACTAAAAAAATATTTTTTTTTCCAAAGTAACTAAAAAATTTTTTTTTTTTCCAAAGTAACTAAAAAAATATTTTTTTTTCCAAAGTAACTAAAAAAATATTTTTTTTCCAAAGTAACTAAAAAAATATTTTTTTTCCAAAGTAACTAAAAAAATATTTTTTTTTCCAAAGTAACTAAAAAAATATTTTTTTTTCCAAAGTAACTAAAAAATTTTTTTTTTTTCCAAAGTAACTAAAAAAATATTTTTTTTTCCAAAGTAACTAAAAAAATATTTTTTTTCCAAAGTAACTAAAAAAATATTTTTTTTCCAAGTAACTAAAAAAATATTTTTTTTTCCAAAGTAACTAAAAAAATATTTTTTTTTCCAAAGTAACTAAAAAAATATTTTTTTTTCCAAAATAACTAAAAAAATATTTTTTTTTCCAAAGTAACTAAAAAAATATTTTTTTTCCAAAGTAACTAAAAAAATATTTTTTTTTCCAAAGTAACTAAAAAATTTTTTTTTTTTCCAAAGTAACTAAAAAAATATTTTTTTTTCCAAAGTAACTAAAAAAATATTTTTTTTCCAAAGTAACTAAAAAAATATTTTTTTTCCAAAGTAACTAAAAAAATATTTTTTTTTCAAAGTAACTAAAAAAATATTTTTTTTTCCAAAGTAACTAAAAAAATATTTTTTTTTCCAAAATAACTAAAAAAATATTTTTTTTTCCAAAGTAACTAAAAAAATATTTTTTTTCCAAAGTAACTAAAAAAATATTTTTTTTTCCAAAGTAACTAAAAAAATATTTTTTTTTCCAAAGTAACTAAAAAAATATTTTTTTTTCCAAAGTAACTAAAAAAATATTTTTTTTTCCAAAATAACTAAAAAAATATTTTTTTTTCCAAAGTAACTAAAAAAATATTTTTTTTCCAAAGTAACTAAAAAAATATTTTTTTTTCCAAAGTAACTAAAAAAATATTTTTTTTTCCAAAGTAACTAAAAAAATATTTTTTTTTCCAAAGTAACTAAAAAAATATTTTTTTTCCCAAAGAAACTAAAAAAATATTTTTTTTTCCAAAGTAACTAAAAATTTTTTTTTTTTTCCAAAGTAACTAAAAAAATATTTTTTTTTCCAAAGTAACTAAAAAAATATTTTTTTTTCCAAAGAAACTAAAAAAATATTTTTTTTTCCAAAGTAACTAAAAAAAAATATTTTTTTCCAAAGAAACTAAAAAAATATTTTTTTTTCCAAAGTAACTAAAAAAAATATTTTTTTTCCAAAGTAACTAAAAAAATATTTTTTTTTCCAAAGAAACTAAAAAAATATTTTTTTTTCCAAAGTAACTAAAAAATTTTTTTTTTTTCCAAAGTAACTAAAAAATTATTTTTTTTCCCAAAGTAACTAAAAAAATATTTTTTTTTCCAAAGTAACTAAAAAAAATTTTTTTTTTCCAAAGTAACTAAATTTTTTTTTTTCCAAAGTAACTAAAAAAATATTTTTTTTTCCAAAGTAACTAAAAAAATATTTTTTTCCCAAAGTAACTAAAAAAATATTTTTTTTCCCAAAGTAACTAAAAAAATATTTTTTTTCCAAAGTAACTAAAAAAATATTTTTTTTCCCAAAGTAACTAAAAAAATATTTTTTTTTCCAAAGTAACTAAAAAAATATTTTTTTTTCCAAAGTAACTAAAAAAATATATTTTTTTCCAAAGTAACTAAAAAAATATTTTTTTTTCCAAAGAAACTAAAAAAATATTTTTTTTTCCAAAGTAACTAAAAAAAAATTTTTTTTTCCAAAGTAACTAAAAAAATATTTTTTTTTCCAAAGTAACTAAAAAAATATTTTTTTTCCAAAGTAACTAAAAAAATATTTTTTTTTCCAAAGAAACTAAAAAAATATTTTTTTTTCCAAAGTAACTAAAAAAATTTTTTTTTTTCCAAAGTAACTAAAAAATTATTTTTTTTTCCAAAGTAACTAAAAAAATATTTTTTTTTCCAAAGTAACTAAAAACATATTTTTTTTTCCAAAGTAACTAAAAAAATATTTTTTTTTCCAAAGTAACTAAAAAAATATTATTTTTTTTCCAAAGTAACTAAAAAAATATTTTTTTTTCCAAAGTAACTAAAAAAATATTTTTTTTTCCAAAGTAACTAAAAAAATATTTTTTTTTCCAAAGTAACTAAAAAAATATATTTTTTTCCAAAGTAACTAAAAAAATATTTTTTTTTCCAAAGTAACTAAAAAAATATTTTTTTTCCCAAAGTAACTAAAAAAATATTTCTTTTTCCAAAGAAACTAAAAAAATATTTTTTTTTCCAAAGTAACTAAAAAAATATTTTTTTTTCCAAAGTAACTAAAAAAATATTTTTTTCCCAAAGAAACTAAAAAAATATTTTTTTTCCCAAAGTAACTAAAAAAATATTTTTTTTTCCAAAGTAACTAAAAAAATATTTTTTTTTCCAAAGTAACTAAAAAAATATTTTTTTTTCCAAAGTAACTAAAAAAATATTTTTTTTTCCAAAGTAACTAAAAAAATATATTTTTTTCCAAAGAAACTAAAAAAATATTTTTTTTTCCAAAGTAACTAAAAAAAAATTTTTTTTTCCAAAGAAACTAAAAAAATATTATTTTTTTTCCAAAGTAACTAAAAAAAATATTTTTTTTCCAAAGTAACTAAAAAAAAAATTTTTTTCCCAAAGTAACTAAAAATTTTTTTTTTTTCCAAAGTAACTAAAAAAATATTTTTTTTTCCAAAGTAACTAAAAAAATATTTTTTTTTCCAAAGTAACTAAAAAAATATTTTTTTTTCCAAAGTAACTAAAAAAATATTTTTTTTTCCAAAGTAACTAAAAAAATATTTTTTTTTCCAAAGTAACTAAAAA
The DNA here is from genome assembly GCF_949748355.1 of Melanostigma gelatinosum. NCBI lineage: Eukaryota > Metazoa > Chordata > Actinopteri > Perciformes > Zoarcidae > Melanostigma > Melanostigma gelatinosum. Next base: position 47,051 of record NW_027634826.1, on the reverse strand, counting down.
AATATTTTTTTTCCCAAAGTAACTAAAAAAATATTTTTTTTTCCAAAGTAACTAAAAAAATATTTTTTTTTCCAAAGAAACTAAAAAAATATTTTTTTTTCCAAAGTAACTAAAAAAATATTTTTTTTCCCAAAGTAACTAAAAAAATATTTTTTTTTTCCAAAGTAACTAAAAAAATATTTTTTTTCCAAAGTAACTAAAAAATATTTTTATTTCCAAAGTAACTAAAAAAATATTTTTTTTTCCAAAGTAACTAAAAAAATATTTTTTTTTCCAAAGTAACTAAAAAAATATTTTTTTTTCCAAAGTAACTAAAAAAATAATTTTTTTTCCAAAGTAACTAAAAAAATATTTTTTTTTCCAAAGTAACTAAAAAAATAATTTTTTTTCCAAAGAAACTAAAAAAATATTTTTTTTTCCAAAGTAACTAAAAAATTTTTTTTTTTCCAAAGTAACTAAAAAAATATTTTTTTTTCCAAAGTAACTAAAAAAATATTTTTTTTTCCAAAGTAACTAAAAAAATATTTTTTTTTCCAAAGTAACTAAAAAAATATTTTTTTTTCCAAAGTAACTAAAAAAATATTTTTTTTTCCAAAGTAACTAAAAAAATATTTTTTTTTCCAAAGTAACTAAAAAAATATTTTTTTTTCCAAAGTAACTAAAAAAATATTTTTTTTCCCAAAGTAACTAAAAAAATATTTTTTTTTCCAAAGTAACTAAAAAAATATTTTTTTTTCCAAAGTAACTAAAAAAATATTTTTTTTTCCAAAGTAACTAAAAAAATATTTTTTTTTCCAAAGTAACTAAAAAAATATTTTTTTTTCCAAAGTAACTAAAAAAATATTTTTTTTTCCAAAGTAACTAAAAAAATATTTTTTTTTCCAAAGTAACTAAAAAAATATTTTTTTTCCCAAAGAAACTAAAAAAATATTTTTTTTCCCAAAGTAACTAAAAATTTTTTTTTTTTCCAAAGAAACTAAAAAAATATTTTTTTTTCCAAAGTAACTAAAATTTTTTTTTTTTTTCCAAAGTAACTAAAAAAATATTTTTTTTTCCAAAGTAACTAAAAAAATATTTTTTTTCCAAAGTAACTAAAAAAATATATTTTTTTCCAAAGTAACTAAAAAAATATTTTTTTTTCCAAAGTAACTAAAAAAATATTTTTTTTTCCAAAATAACTAAAAAAATATTTTTTTTTCCAAAGTAACTAAAAAAATATTTTTTTTCCAAAGTAACTAAAAAAATATTTTTTTTTTCAAAGTAACTAAAAAAATATTTTTTTTCCAAAGTAACTAAAAAAATATATTTTTTTCCAAAGTAACTAAAAAAATATTTTTTTTTCCAAAGAAACTAAAAAAATATTTTTTTTTCCAAAGTAACTAAAAAAATATTTTTTTTTCCAAAGTAACTAAAAAAATATTTTTTTTTCCAAAGTAACTAAAAAAATATTTTTTTTTCCAAAGTAACTAAAAAAATATATTTTTTTCCAAAGAAACTAAAAAAATATTTTTTTTTCCAAAGTAACTAAAAAAATATATTTTTTTCCAAAGTAACTAAAAAAATATTTTTTTTTCCAAAGTAACTAAAAAAATATTTTTTTTTCCAAAGTAACTAAAAAAATATTTTTTTTTCCAAAGTAACTAAAAAAATATATTTTTTTCCAAAGTAACTAAAAAAATATTTTTTTTTCCAAAGTAACTAAAAAAATATTTTTTTCCCAAAGTAACTAAAAAAATATTTCTTTTTCCAAAGAAACTAAAAAAATATTTTTTTTTCCAAAGTAACTAAAAAAATATTTTTTTTTCCAAAGTAACTAAAAAAATATTTTTTTTCCCAAAGAAACTAAAAATATATTTTTTTTCCCAAAGAAACTAAAAAAATATTTTTTTTTCCAAAGTAACTAAAATTTTTTTTTTTTTTCCAAAGAAACTAAAAAAATATTTTTTTTTCCAAAATAACTAAAAAAATATTTTTTTCCCAAAGTAACTAAAAAAATATTTTTTTTCCCAAAGTAACTAAAAAAATATTTTTTTTTCCAAAGTAACTAAAAAAATATTTTTTTTTCCAAAGTAACTAAAAAAATATTTTTTTTTCCAAAGTAACTAAAAAAATATTTTTTTTCCCAAAGAAACTAAAAAAATATTTTTTTTTCCAAAGTAACTAAAAAAATATTTTTTTTTCCAAAGTAACTAAAAAAATATTTTTTTTTCCAAAGTAACTAAAAAAATATTTTTTTTTCCAAAGTAACTAAAAAAATATTTTTTTCCCAAAGTAACTAAAAAATATTTCTTTTTCCAAAGAAACTAAAAAAATATTTTTTTTTCCAAAGTAACTAAAAAAATATTTTTTTTTCCAAAGTAACTAAAAAAATTTTTTTTTTCCAAAGTAACTAAAAAAATATTTTTTTTTCCAAAGTAACTAAAAAAATTTTTTTTTTTCCAAAGTAACTAAAAAAATATTTTTTTTTCCAAAGTAACTAAAAAAATATTTTTTTTCCAAAGTAACTAAAAAAATATTTTTTTTTCCAAAGTAACTAAAAAAATATTTTTTTTTCCAAAGTAACTAAAAAAATATTTTTTTTTCCAAAGAAACTAAAAAAATATTTTTTTTTCCAAAGTAACTAAAAAAATATTTTTTTTCCCAAAGTAACTAAAAAAATATTTTTTTTTTCCAAAGTAACTAAAAAAATATTTTTTTTCCAAAGTAACTAAAAAATATTTTTATTTCCAAAGTAACTAAAAAAATATTTTTTTTTCCAAAGTAACTAAAAAAATATTTTTTTTTCCAAAGTAACTAAAAAAATATTTTTTTTTCCAAAGTAACTAAAAAAATAATTTTTTTTCCAAAGTAACTAAAAAAATAATTTTTTTTCCAAAGTAACTAAAAAAATAATTTTTTTTCCAAAGAAACTAAAAAAATATTTTTTTTTCCAAAGTAACTAAAAAATATTTTTTTTTCCAAAGTAACTAAAAAAATATTTTTTTTTCCAAAGTAACTAAAAAAATATTTTTTTTTCCAAAGTAACTAAAAAAATATTTTTTTTTCCAAAGTAACTAAAAAAATATTTTTTTTTCCAAAGTAACTAAAAAAATATTTTTTTTTCCAAAGTAACTAAAAAAATATTTTTTTTTCCAAAGTAACTAAAAAAATATTTTTTTTTCCAAAGTAACTAAAAAAATATTTTTTTTCCCAAAGTAACTAAAAAAATATTTTTTTTTCCAAAGTAACTAAAAAAATAATTTTTTTTCCAAAGTAACTAAAAAAATATTTTTTTTTCCAAAGTAACTAAAAAAATATTTTTTTTTCCAAAGTAACTAAAAAAATATTTTTTTTTCCAAAGTAACTAAAAAAATATTTTTTTTCCCAAAGTAACTAAAAAAATATTTCTTTTTCCAAAGAAACTAAAAAAATATTTTTTTTTCCAAAGTAACTAAAAAAATATTTTTTTTTCCAAAGTAACTAAAAAAATATTTTTTTTTCCAAAGTAACTAAAAAAATATTTTTTTTCCCAAAGAAACTAAAAAAATATTTTTTTTCCCAAAGTAACTAAAAAATTTTTTTTTTTCCAAAGAAACTAAAAAAATATTTTTTTTTCCAAAGTAACTAAAATTTTTTTTTTTTTTCCAAAGTAACTAAAAAAATATTTTTTTTTCCAAAGTAACTAAAAAAATATTTTTTTTCCAAAGTAACTAAAAAAATATATTTTTTTCCAAAGTAACTAAAAAAATATTTTTTTTTCCAAAGTAACTAAAAAAATATTTTTTTTTCCAAAATAACTAAAAAAATATTTTTTTTCCAAAGTAACTAAAAAAATATATTTTTTTCCAAAGTAACTAAAAAAATATTTTTTTTTCCAAAGAAACTAAAAAAATATTTTTTTTTCCAAAGTAACTAAAAAAATATTTTTTTTTCCAAAGTAACTAAAAAAATATTTTTTTTTCCAAAGTAACTAAAAAAATATTTTTTTTTCCAAAGTAACTAAAAAAATATATTTTTTTCCAAAGAAACTAAAAAAATATTTTTTTTTCCAAAGTAACTAAAAAAATATATTTTTTTCCAAAGTAACTAAAAAAATATTTTTTTTTCCAAAGTAACTAAAAAAATATTTTTTTTTCCAAAGTAACTAAAAAAATATTTTTTTTTCCAAAGTAACTAAAAAAATATATTTTTTTCCAAAGTAACTAAAAAAATATTTTTTTTTCCAAAGTAACTAAAAAAATATTTTTTTCCCAAAGTAACTAAAAAAATATTTCTTTTTCCAAAGAAACTAAAAAAATATTTTTTTTTCCAAAGTAACTAAAAAAATATTTTTTTTTCCAAAGTAACTAAAAAAATATTTTTTTTCCCAAAGAAACTAAAAATATATTTTTTTTCCCAAAGAAACTAAAAAAATATTTTTTTTTCCAAAGTAACTAAAAATTTTTTTTTTTTTTCCAAAGAAACTAAAAAAATATTTTTTTTTCCAAAATAACTAAAAAAATATTTTTTTCCCAAAGTAACTAAAAAAATATTTTTTTTCCCAAAGTAACTAAAAAAATATTTTTTTTTCCAAAGTAACTAAAAAAATATTTTTTTTTCCAAAGTAACTAAAAAAATATTTTTTTTTCCAAAGTAACTAAAAAAATATTTTTTTTCCCAAAGAAACTAAAAAAATATTTTTTTTTCCAAAGTAACTAAAAAAATATTTTTTTTTCCAAAGTAACTAAAAAAATATTTTTTTTTCCAAAGTAACTAAAAAAATATTTTTTTTTCCAAAGTAACTAAAAAAATATTTTTTTTCCCAAAGTAACTAAAAAATATTTCTTTTTCCAAAGAAACTAAAAAAATATTTTTTTTTCCAAAGTAACTAAAAAAATATTTTTTTTTCCAAAGTAACTAAAAAAATTTTTTTTTTCCAAAGTAACTAAAAAAATATTTTTTTTCCAAAGTAACTAAAAAAATATTTTTTTTTCCAAAGTAACTAAAAAAATATTTTTTTTTCCAAAGTAACTAAAAAAATATTTTTTTTTCCAAAATAACTAAAAAAATATTTTTTTTTCCAAAGTAACTAAAAAAATATTTTTTTTCCAAAGTAACTAAAAAAATATTTTTTTTTCCAAAGTAACTAAAAAAATATTTTTTTTTCCAAAGTAACTAAAAAAATATTTTTTTTTCCAAAGTAACTAAAAAAATATTTTTTTTCCCAAAGAAACTAAAAAAATATTTTTTTTTCCAAAGTAACTAAAAAATTTTTTTTTTTCCAAAGTAACTAAAAAAATATTTTTTTTTCCAAAGTAACTAAAAAAATATATTTTTTTCCAAAGAAACTAAAAAAATATTTTTTTTTCCAAAGTAACTAAAAAAAAAAAATTTTTCCAAAGAAACTAAAAAAATATTTTTTTTTCCAAAGTAACTAAAAAAAATATTTTTTTTCCAAAGTAACTAAAAAAATATTTTTTTTTCCAAAGAAACTAAAAAAATATTTTTTTTTCCAAAGTAACTAAAAAATTTTTTTTTTTTCCAAAGTAACTAAAAAATTATTTTTTTTCCCAAAGTAACTAAAAAAATATTTTTTTTTCCAAAGTAACTAAAAAAAATTTTTTTTTTCCAAAGTAACTAAATTTTTTTTTTTCCAAAGTAACTAAAAAAATATTTTTTTTTCCAAAGTAACTAAAAAAATATTTTTTTCCCAAAGTAACTAAAAAAATATTTTTTTTCCCAAAGTAACTAAAAAAATATTTTTTTTTCCAAAGTAACTAAAAAAATATTTTTTTTTCCAAAGTAACTAAAAAAATATTTTTTTTTCCAAAGTAACTAAAAAAATATTTTTTTTTCCAAAGTAACTAAAAAAATATTTTTTTTTCCAAAGTAACTAAAAAAATATTTTTTTTCCCAAAGAAACTAAAAAAATATTTTTTTTTCCAAAGTAACTAAAATTTTTTTTTTTTTTCCAAAGAAACTAAAAAAATATTTTTTTTTCCAAAGTAACTAAAAAAAAATTTTTTTTTCCAAAGTAACTAAAAATTTTTTTTGTTTTCCAAAGTAACTAAAAAAATATTTTTTTTTCCAAAGTAACTAAAAAAATATTTTTTTTCCAAAGTAACTAAAAAAATATTTTTTTTCCAAAGTAACTAAAAAAATATATTTTTTTCCAAAGTAACTAAAAAAATATTTTTTTTTCCAAAGTAACTAAAAAAATATTTTTTTTTCCAAAATAACTAAAAAAATATTTTTTTTTCCAAAGTAACTAAAAAAATATTTTTTTTCCAAAGTAACTAAAAAAATATTTTTTTTTCCAAAGTAACTAAAAAAATATTTTTTTTTCCAAAGTAACTAAAAAAATATTTTTTTTTCCAAAGTAACTAAAAAAATATTTTTTTTTCCAAAGAAACTAAAAAAAAATTTTTTTTTCCAAAGTAACTAAAAAAATATTTTTTTTCCAAAGTAACTAAAAAAATATTTTTTTTTCCAAAGTAACTAAAAAAATATTTTTTTTTCCAAAGAAACTAAAAAAATATTTTTTTTTCCAAAGTAACTAAAAAAATATTTTTTTTTCCAAAGTAACTAAAAAAATATTTTTTTTTCCAAAGTAACTAAAAAAATATTTTTTTTTCCAAAGAAACTAAAAAAATATTTTTTTTTCCAAAGTAACTAAAAAATTTTTTTTTTTTCCAAAGAAACTAAAAAAATATTTTTTTTTCCAAAGTAACTAAAAAAAATATTTTTTTTCCAAAGTAACTAAAAAAATATTTTTTTTTCCAAAGAAACTAAAAAAGTAATTTTTTTTACAAAGTAACTAAAAAAGTAACTTTTTTTACAAACTAAAAAAATATTTTTTTTCCAAAGTAACTAAAAAAATATTTTTTTTCCCAAAGAAACTAAAAAAATATTTTTTTTTCCAAAGTAACTAAAAAAATATTTTTTTTTCCAAAGTAACTAAAAAAATATTTTTTTTTCCAAAGTAACTAAAAAAATATTTTTTTTTCCAAAGTAACTAAAAAAATATTTTTTTTTCCAAAGTAACTAAAAAAATATTTTTTTTTCCAAAGTAACTAAAAAAATATTTTTTTTCCCAAAGTAACTAAAAAAATATTTCTTTTTCCAAAGAAACTAAAAAAATATTTTTTTTTCCAAAGTAACTAAAAAAATATTTTTTTTCCAAAGTAACTAAAAAAATATTTTTTTTTCCAAAGTAACTAAAAAAATATTTTTTTTCCCAAAGAAACTAAAAAAATATTTTTTTTCCCAAAGTAACTAAAAATTTTTTTTTTTTCCAAAGAAACTAAAAAAATATTTTTTTTTCCAAAGAAACTAAAAAAATATTTTTTTTTCCAAAGTAACTAAAAAAATATTTTTTTTCCAAAGTAACTAAAAAATATATTTTTTTCCAAAGTAACTAAAAAAATATTTTTTTTTCCAAAGTAACTAAAAAAATATTTTTTTTTCCAAAATAACTAAAAAAATATTTTTTTTTCCAAAGTAACTAAAAAAATATTTTTTTTTCCAAAGTAACTAAAAAAATATTTTTTTTTCCAAAGTAACTAAAAAAATATTTTTTTTTCCAAAGTAACTAAAAAAATATATTTTTTTCCAAAGTAACTAAAAAAATATTTTTTTTTCCAAAGTAACTAAAAAAATATTTTTTTTCCCAAAGTAACTAAAAAAATATTTCTTTTTCCAAAGAAACTAAAAAAATATTTTTTTTTCCAAAGTAACTAAAAAAATATTTTTTTTTCCAAAGTAACTAAAAAAATATTTTTTTTCCCAAAGAAACTAAAAAAATATTTTTTTTCCCAAAGTAACTAAAAAAATATTTTTTTTTCCAAAGTAACTAAAAAAATATTTTTTTTTCCAAAGTAACTAAAAAAAAATTTTTTTTTCCAAAGTAACTAAAAAAATATTTTTTTTTCCAAAGTAACTAAAAAAATATATTTTTTTCCAAAGAAACTAAAAAAATATTTTTTTTTCCAAAGTAACTAAAAAAAAATTTTTTTTTCCAAAGAAACTAAAAAAATATTAATTTTTTTCCAAAGTAACTAAAAAAAATATTTTTTTTTCCAAAGTAACTAAAAAATTATTTTTTTTTCCAAAGTAACTAAAAAAATATTTTTTTTTCCAAAGTAACTAAAAAAATATTTTTTTCCCAAAGTAACTAAAAAAATATTTTTTTTTCCAAAGTAACTAAAAAAATATTTTTTTTTCCAAAGTAACTAAAAAAATATTTTTTTTTCCAAAGTAACTAAAAAAATATTTTTTTTCCCAAAGTAACTAAAAAAATATTTCTTTTTCCAAAGAAACTAAAAAAATATTTTTTTTTCCAAAGTAACTAAAAAAATATTTTTTTTTCCAAAGTAACTAAAAAAATATTTTTTTTTCCAAAGTAACTAAAAAAATATTTTTTTTTCCAAAGTAACTAAAAAAATATTTTTTTTTCCAAAGTAACTAAAAAAATATTTTTTTTTCCAAAGTAACTAAAAAAATATTTTTTTTTCCAAAGTAACTAAAAAAATATTTTTTTTTCCAAAGTAACTAAAAAAATATTTTTTTTTCCAAAGTAACTAAAAAAATATATTTTTTTCCAAAGTAACTAAAAAAATATTTTTTTTTCCAAAGTAACTAAAAAAATATTTTTTTCCCAAAGTAACTAAAAAAATATTTCTTTTTCCAAAGAAACTAAAAAAATATTTTTTTTTCCAAAGTAACTAAAAAAATATTTTTTTTTCCAAAGTAACTAAAAAAATATTTTTTTTCCCAAAGAAACTAAAAAAATATTTTTTTTCCCAAAGAAACTAAAAAAATATTTTTTTTTCCAAAGTAACTAAAAAATTTTTTTTTTTTTCCAAAGAAACTAAAAAAATATTTTTTTTTCCAAAATAACTAAAAAAATATTTTTTTCCCAAAGTAACTAAAAAAATATTTTTTTTCCCAAAGTAACTAAAAAAATATTTTTTTTTCCAAAGTAACTAAAAAAATATTTTTTTTTCCAAAGTAACTAAAAAAATATTTTTTTTCCAAAGTAACTAAAAAAATATTTTTTTTCCCAAAGAAACTAAAAAAATATTTTTTTTTCCAAAGTAACTAAAAAAATATTTTTTTTTCCAAAGTAACTAAAAAAATATTTTTTTTTCCAAAGTAACTAAAAAAATATTTTTTTTTCCAAAGTAACTAAAAAAATATTTTTTTTCCCAAAGTAACTAAAAAATATTTCTTTTTCCAAAGAAACTAAAAAAATATTTTTTTTTCCAAAGTAACTAAAAAAATATTTTTTTTTCCAAAGTAACTAAAAAATTTTTTTTTTTCCAAAGTAACTAAAAAAATATTTTTTTTTCCAAAGTAACTAAAAAATTTTTTTTTTTTCCAAAGTAACTAAAAAATATTTTTTTTTCCAAAGTAACTAAAAAAATATTTTTTTTCCAAAGTAACTAAAAAAATATTTTTTTTCCAAAGTAACTAAAAAAATATTTTTTTTTCCAAAGTAACTAAAAAAATATTTTTTTTTCCAAAGTAACTAAAAAAATATTTTTTTTTCCAAAATAACTAAAAAAATATTTTTTTTTCCAAAGTAACTAAAAAAATATTTTTTTTCCAAAGTAACTAAAAAAATATTTTTTTTTCCAAAGTAACTAAAAAAATATTTTTTTTTCCAAAGTAACTAAAAAAATATTTTTTTTTCCAAAGTAACTAAAAAAATATTTTTTTTCCCAAAGAAACTAAAAAAATATTTTTTTTTCCAAAGTAACTAAAAAAATTTTTTTTTTTCCAAAGTAACTAAAAAAATTTTTTTTTTTCCAAAGTAACTAAAAAAATATTTTTTTTTCCAAAGAAACTAAAAAAATATTTTTTTTTCCAAAGTAACTAAAAAAAAATTTTTTTTTCCAAAGAAACTAAAAAAATATTTTTTTTTCCAAAGTAACTAAAAAAAATATTTTTTTTCCAAAGTAACTAAAAAAATATTTTTTTTTCCAAAGAAACTAAAAAAATATTTTTTTTTCCAAAGTAACTAAAAAAATTTTTTTTTTTCCAAAGTAACTAAAAAAATATTTTTTTTTCCAAAGTAACTAAAAAAATATTTTTTTTTCCAAAGTAACTAAAAAAATATTTTTTTTTCCAAAGTAACTAAAAAAATATTTTTTTTTCCAAAGTAACTAAAAAAATATTTTTTTTTCCAAAGTAACTAAAAAAATATTTTTTTTTCCAAAGTAACTAAAAAAATATATTTTTTTCCAAAGTAACTAAAAAAATATTTTTTTTTCCAAAGTAACTAAAAAAATATTTTTTTCCCAAAGTAACTAAAAAAATATTTCTTTTTCCAAAGAAACTAAAAAAATATTTTTTTTTCCAAAGTAACTAAAAAAATATTTTTTTTTCCAAAGTAACTAAAAAAATATTTTTTTTCCCAAAGAAACTAAAAAAATATTTTTTTTCCCAAAGAAACTAAAAAAATATTTTTTTTTCCAAAGTAACTAAAAAATTTATTTTTTTTTCCAAAGAAACTAAAAAAATATTTTTTTTTCCAAAATAACTAAAAAAATATTTTTTTCCCAAAGTAACTAAAAAAATATTTTTTTTCCCAAAGTAACTAAAAAAATATTTTTTTTTCCAAAGTAACTAAAAAAATATTTTTTTTCCAAAGTAACTAAAAAAATATTTTTTTTTCCAAAGTAACTAAAAAAATATTTTTTTTCCCAAAGAAACTAAAAAAATATTTTTTTTTCCAAAGTAACTAAAAAAATATTTTTTTTTCCAAAGTAACTAAAAAAATATTTTTTTTTCCAAAGTAACTAAAAAAATATTTTTTTTTCCAAAGTAACTAAAAAAATATTTTTTTTCCCAAAGTAACTAAAAAATATTTCTTTTTCCAAAGAAACTAAAAAAATATTTTTTTTTCCAAAGTAACTAAAAAAATATTTTTTTTCCAAAGTAACTAAAAAAATATTTTTTTTTCCAAAGTAACTAAAAAAATATTTTTTTTCCCAAAGAAACTAAAAAAATATTTTTTTTTCCAAAGTAACTAAAAAAATATTTTTTTTTCCAAAGTAACTAAAAAAATATTTTTTTTTCCAAAGTAACTAAAAAAATATTTTTTTTTCCAAAGTAACTAAAAAAATATTTTTTTTCCCAAAGTAACTAAAAAATATTTCTTTTTCCAAAGAAACTAAAAAAATATTTTTTTTCCAAAGTAACTAAAAAAATATTTTTTTTTCCAAAGTAACTAAAAAAAATTTTTTTTTCCAAAGTAACTAAAAAAATATATTTTTTTCCAAAGTAACTAAAAAAATTTTTTTTTTTCCAAAGTAACTAAAAAAATATTTTTTTTTCCAAAGTAACTAAAAAAATATTTTTTTTCCAAAGTAACTAAAAAAATATTTTTTTTCCAAAGTAACTAAAAAAATATTTTTTTTTCCAAAGTAACTAAAAAAATATTTTTTTTTCCAAAGTAACTAAAAAAATATTTTTTTTTCCAAAATAACTAAAAAAATATTTTTTTTTCCAAAGTAACTAAAAAAATATTTTTTTTCCAAAGTAACTAAAAAAATATTTTTTTTTCCAAAGTAACTAAAAAAATATTTTTTTTTCCAAAGTAACTAAAAAAATATTTTTTTTTCCAAAGTAACTAAAAAAATATTTTTTTTCCCAAAGAAACTAAAAAAATATTTTTTTTTCCAAAGTAACTAAAAAAATTTTTTTTTTTCCAAAGTAACTAAAAAAATATTTTTTTTTCCAAAGTAACTAAAAAAATATTTTTTTTTCCAAAGAAACTAAAAAAATATTTTTTTTTCCAAAGTAACTAAAAAAAAAAATTTTTTTCCAAAGAAACTAAAAAAATATTTTTTTTTCCAAAGTAACTAAAAAAAATATTGTTTTTCCAAAGTAACTAAAAAAATATTTTTTTTTCCAAAGAAACTAAAAAAATATTTTTTTTTCCAAAGTAACTAAAAAATTTTTTTTTTTTCCAAAGTAACTAAAAAATAATTTTTTTTCCCAAAGTAACTAAAAAAATATTTTTTTTTCCAAAGTAACTAAAAAAAATTTTTTTTTTCCAAAGTAACTAAATTTTTTTTTTCCAAAGTAACTAAAAAAATATTTTTTTTTCCAAAGTAACTAAAAAAATATTTTTTTCCCAAAGTAACTAAAAAAATATTTTTTTTCCCAAAGTAACTAAAAAAATATTTTTTTTTCCAAAGAAACTAAAAAAATATTTTTTTTTCCAAAGTAACTAAAAAAAATATTTTTTTTCCAAAGTAACTAAAAAAATATTTTTTTTTCCAAAGAAACTAAAAAAAAATTTTTTTTTCCAAAGTAACTAAAAAATTTTTTTTTTTTCCAAAGTAACTAAAAAATTTTTTTTTTCCCAAAGTAACTAAAAAAATATTTTTTTTTCCAAAGTAACTAAAAAAAATTTTTTTTTTCCAAAGTAACTAAATTTTTTTTTTTCCAAAGTAACTAAAAAAATATTTTTTTTTCCAAAGTAACTAAAAAAATATTTTTTTCCCAAAGTAACTAAAAAAATATTTTTTTTCCCAAAGTAACTAAAAAAATATTTTTTTTTCCAAAGTAACTAAAAAAATATATTTTTTTCCAAAGTAACTAAAAAAATATTTTTTTTCCAAAGTAACTAAAAAAATATTTTTTTTTCCAAAGAAACTAAAAAAATATTTTTTTTTCCAAAGTAACTAAAAAAAATTTTTTTTTTCCAAAGTAACTAAAAAATTATTTTTTTTCCAAAGTAACTAAAAAAATATTTTTTTTTCCAAAGTAACTAAAAACATATTTTTTTTTCCAAAGTAACTAAAAAAATATTTTTTTTTCCAAAGTAACTAAAAAAATATTATTTTTTTTCCAAAGTAACTAAAAAAATATTTTTTTTTCCAAAGTAACTAAAAAAATATTTTTTTTTCCAAAGTAACTAAAAAAATATTTTTTTTTCCAAAGTAACTAAAAAAATATATTTTTTTCCAAAGTAACTAAAAAAATATTTTTTTTCCCAAAGAAACTAAAAAAATATTTTTTTTTCCAAAGTAACTAAAATTTTTTTTTTTTTTCCAAAGAAACTAAAAAAATATTTTTTTTTCCAAAGTAACTAAAAAAAAATTTTTTTTTTCCAAAGTAACTAAAAAATTTTTTTTTTTTCCAAAGTAACTAAAAAAATATTTTTTTTTCCAAAGTAACTAAAAAAATATTTTTTTTCCAAAGTAACTAAAAAAATATTTTTTTTCCAAAGTAACTAAAAAAATATATTTTTTTCCAAAGTAACTAAAAAAATATTTTTTTTTCCAAAGTAACTAAAAAAATATTTTTTTTTCCAAAATAACTAAAAAAATATTTTTTTTTCCAAAGTAACTAAAAAAATATTTTTTTTCCAAAGTAACTAAAAAAATATTTTTTTTTCCAAAGTAACTAAAAAAATATTTTTTTTTCCAAAGTAACTAAAAAAATATTTTTTTTTCCAAAGTAACTAAAAAAATATTTTTTTTTCCAAAGTAACTAAAAAAATATTTTTTTTTCCAAAGTAACTAAAAAAATATTTTTTTTCCAAAGTAACTAAAAAAATATTTTTTTTTCCAAAGTAACTAAAAAAATATTTTTTTTTCCAAAGAAACTAAAAAAATTTTTTTTTTTCCAAAGTAACTAAAAAAATATATTTTTTTCCAAAGTAACTAAAAAAATATTTTTTTTTCCAAAGTAACTAAAAAAATATTTTTTTTTCCAAAGAAACTAAAAAAATATTTTTTTTTCCAAAGTAACTAAAAAATTTTTTTTTTTTCCAAAGAAACTAAAAAAATATTTTTTTTTCCAAAGTAACTAAAAAAAATATTTTTTTTCCAAAGTAACTAAAAAAATATTTTTTTTTCCAAAGAAACTAAAAAAGTAATTTTTTTTACAAAGTAACTAAAAAAGTAACTTTTTTTACAAACTAAAAAAATATTTTTTTTCCAAAGTAACTAAAAAAATATTTTTTTTCCCAAAGAAACTAAAAAAATATTTTTTTTCCAAAGTAACTAAAAAAATATTTTTTTTTCCAAAGTAACTAAAAAAATATTTTTTTTTCCAAAGAAACTAAAAAAAATTTTTTTTTTCCAAAGTAACTAAAAAAATATATTTTTTTCCAAAGTAACTAAAAAAATATTTTTTTTTCCAAAGTAACTAAAAAAATATTTTTTTTTCCAAAGAAACTAAAAAAATATTTTTTTTTCCAAAGTAACTAAAAAATTTTTTTTTTTTCCAAAGAAACTAAAAAAGTAATTTTTTTTACAAAGTAACTAAAAAAGTAACTTTTTTTACAAACTAAAAAAATATTTTTTTTCCAAAGTAACTAAAAAAATATTTTTTTTCCCAAAGAAACTAAAAAAATATTTTTTTTCCAAAGTAACTAAAAAAATATTTTTTTTTCCAAAGTAACTAAAAAAATATTTTTTTTCCAAAGTAACTAAAAAAATATTTTTTTTCCAAAGTAACTAAAAAAATATATTTTTTTCCAAAGTAACTAAAAAAATATTTTTTTTTCCAAAGTAACTAAAAAAATATTTTTTTTTCCAAAATAACTAAAAAAATATTTTTTTTTCCAAAGTAACTAAAAAAATATTTTTTTTCCAAAGTAACTAAAAAAATATTTTTTTTTCCAAAGTAACTAAAAAAATATTTTTTTTTCCAAAGTAACTAAAAAAATATTTTTTTTTCCAAAGTAACTAAAAAAATATTTTTTTTTCCAAAGTAACTAAAAAAATATTTTTTTTTCCAAAGTAACTAAAAAAATATTTTTTTTCCAAAGTAACTAAAAAAATATTTTTTTTTCCAAAGTAACTAAAAAAATATTTTTTTTTCCAAAGAAACTAAAAAAATTTTTTTTTTTCCAAAGTAACTAAAAAAATATATTTTTTTCCAAAGTAACTAAAAAAATATTTTTTTTTCCAAAGTAACTAAAAAAATATTTTTTTTTCCAAAGAAACTAAAAAAATATTTTTTTTTCCAAAGTAACTAAAAAATTTTTTTTTTTTCCAAAGAAACTAAAAAAATATTTTTTTTTCCAAAGTAACTAAAAAAAATATTTTTTTTCCAAAGTAACTAAAAAAATATTTTTTTTTCCAAAGAAACTAAAAAAGTAATTTTTTTTACAAAGTAACTAAAAAAGTAACTTTTTTTACAAACTAAAAAAATATTTTTTTTCCAAAGTAACTAAAAAAATATTTTTTTTCCCAAAGA
Source organism: Melanostigma gelatinosum (assembly GCF_949748355.1). Lineage (NCBI taxonomy): Eukaryota > Metazoa > Chordata > Actinopteri > Perciformes > Zoarcidae > Melanostigma > Melanostigma gelatinosum. The sequence goes on along the minus strand of NW_027634826.1, from coordinate 31,871 downwards.
AACTAAAAAAATATTTTTTTTTCCAAAGTAACTAAAAAAATATTTTTTTTTCCAAAGTAACTAAAAAAATATTTTTTTTTCCAAAGTAACTAAAAAAATATTTTTTTTTCCAAAGTAACTAAAAAATTTTTTTTTTTTCCAAAGTAACTAAAAAAATATTTTTTTTTCCAAAGTAACTAAAAAAATATTTTTTTTCCAAAGTAACTAAAAAAATATTTTTTTTCCAAAGTAACTAAAAAAATATTTTTTTTTCCAAAGTAACTAAAAAAATATTTTTTTTTCCAAAGTAACTAAAAAAATATTTTTTTTTCCAAAATAACTAAAAAAATATTTTTTTTTCCAAAGTAACTAAAAAAATATTTTTTTTCCAAAGTAACTAAAAAAATATTTTTTTTTCCAAAGTAACTAAAAAAATATTTTTTTTTCCAAAGTAACTAAAAAAATATTTTTTTTTCCAAAGTAACTAAAAAAATATTTTTTTTCCCAAAGAAACTAAAAAAATATTTTTTTTTCCAAAGTAACTAAAAAAATATTTTTTTTTCCAAAGTAACTAAAAAAATATTTTTTTTTCCAAAGAAACTAAAAAAATATTTTTTTTTCCAAAGTAACTAAAAAAAAAATTTTTTTTCCAAAGAAACTAAAAAAATATTTTTTTTTCCAAAGTAACTAAAAAAAATATTTTTTTTCCAAAGTAACTAAAAAAATATTTTTTTTTCCAAAGAAACTAAAAAAATATTTTTTTTTCCAAAGTAACTAAAAAAATTTTTTTTTTTCCAAAGTAACTAAAAAAATATTTTTTTTTCCAAAGTAACTAAAAAAATATTTTTTTTTCCAAAGTAACTAAAAAAATATATTTTTTTCCAAAGTAACTAAAAAAATATTTTTTTTTCCAAAGTAACTAAAAAAATATTTTTTTTCCAAAGTAACTAAAAAAATATTTTTTTTTCCAAAGTAACTAAAAAAATATATTTTTTTCCAAAGTAACTAAAAAAATATTTTTTTTTCCAAAGTAACTAAAAAAATATTTTTTTCCCAAAGTAACTAAAAAAATATTTCTTTTTCCAAAGAAACTAAAAAAATATTTTTTTTTCCAAAGTAACTAAAAAAATATTTTTTTTTCCAAAGTAACTAAAAAAATATTTTTTTTCCCAAAGAAACTAAAAAAATATTTTTTTTCCCAAAGAAACTAAAAAAATATTTTTTTTTCCAAAGTAACTAAAAAATTTATTTTTTTTTCCAAAGAAACTAAAAAAATATTTTTTTTTCCAAAATAACTAAAAAAATATTTTTTTCCCAAAGTAACTAAAAAAATATTTTTTTTCCCAAAGTAACTAAAAAAATATTTTTTTTTCCAAAGTAACTAAAAAAATATTTTTTTTTCCAAAGTAACTAAAAAAATATTTTTTTTTCCAAAGTAACTAAAAAAATATTTTTTTTCCCAAAGTAACTAAAAAAATATTTTTTTTTCCAAAGTAACTAAAAAAATATTTTTTTTTCCAAAGTAACTAAAAAAATATTTTTTTTTCCAAAGTAACTAAAAAAATATTTTTTTTTCCAAAGTAACTAAAAAAATATTTTTTTTCCCAAAGTAACTAAAAAATATTTCTTTTTCCAAAGAAACTAAAAAAATATTTTTTTTTCCAAAGTAACTAAAAAAATATTTTTTTTTCCAAAGTAACTAAAAAAATTTTTTTTTCCAAAGTAACTAAAAAAATATTTTTTTTTCCAAAGTAACTAAAAAATTTTTTTTTTTTCCAAAGTAACTAAAAAAATATTTTTTTTTCCAAAGTAACTAAAAAAATATTTTTTTTCCAAAGTAACTAAAAAAATATTTTTTTTCCAAAGTAACTAAAAAAATATTTTTTTTCCAAAGTAACTAAAAAAATATTTTTTTTTCCAAAGTAACTAAAAAAATATTTTTTTTTCCAAAATAACTAAAAAAATATTTTTTTTTCCAAAGTAACTAAAAAAATATTTTTTTTCCAAAGTAACTAAAAAAATATTTTTTTTCCAAAGTAACTAAAAAAATATTTTTTTTTCCAAAGTAACTAAAAAAATATTTTTTTTTCCAAAGTAACTAAAAAAATATTTTTTTCCCAAAGAAACTAAAAAAATATTTTTTTTTCCAAAGTAACTAAAAAAATTTTTTTTTTCCAAAGTAACTAAAAAAATATTTTTTTTTCCAAAGTAACTAAAAAAATATTTTTTTTTCCAAAGAAACTAAAAAAATATTTTTTTTTCCAAAGTAACTAAAAAAAAAATTTTTTTTCCAAAGAAACTAAAAAAATATTTTTTTTTCCAAAGTAACTAAAAAAAATATTTTTTTTCCAAAGTAACTAAAAAAATATTTTTTTTTCCAAAGAAACTAAAAAAATATTTTTTTTTCCAAAGTAACTAAAAAAAATTTTTTTTTTCCAAAGTAACTAAAAAATTATTTTTTTTCCCAAAGTAACTAAAAAAATATTTTTTTTTCCAAAGTAACTAAAAAAATTTTTTTTTTTCCAAAGTAACTAAATTTTTTTTTTCCAAAGTAACTAAAAAATATTTTTTTTTCCAAAGTAACTAAAAAAATATTTTTTCCCAAAGTAACTAAAAAAATATTTTTTTTCCCAAAGTAACTAAAAAAATATTTTTTTTTCCAAAGAAACTAAAAAAATATTTTTTTTTCCAAAGTAACTAAAAAAAATATTTTTTTCCAAAGTAACTAAAAAAATATTTTTTTTTCCAAAGAAACTAAAAAAATTTTTTTTTTTCCAAAGTAACTAAAAAAATTTTTTTTTTTCCAAAGTAACTAAAAAATTATTTTTTTTCCCAAAGTAACTAAAAAAATATTTTTTTTTCCAAAGTAACTAAAAAAAATTTTTTTTTTCCAAAGTAACTAAATTTTTTTTTTCCAAAGTAACTAAAAAATATTTTTTTTTCCAAAGTAACTAAAAAAATTTTTTTTTCCCAAAGTAACTAAAAAAATATTTTTTTTCCCAAAGTAACTAAAAAAATATTTTTTTTCCAAAGTAACTAAAAAAATATTTTTTTTTCCAAAGTAACTAAAAAAATATTTTTTTTTCCAAAGTAACTAAAAAAATATTTTTTTTTCCAAAGTAACTAAAAAAATATATTTTTTTCCAAAGTAACTAAAAAAATATTTTTTTTTCCAAAGAAACTAAAAAAATATTTTTTTTTCCAAAGTAACTAAAAAAATATTATTTTTTTTCCAAAGTAACTAAAAAAATATTTTTTTTTCCAAAGTAACTAAAAAAATATTTTTTTTTCCAAAGTAACTAAAAAAAATTTTTTTTTTCCAAAGTAACTAAAAAATTATTTTTTTTCCAAAGTAACTAAAAAAATTTTTTTTTTTCCAAAGTAACTAAAAACATATTTTTTTTTCCAAAGTAACTAAAAAAATATTTTTTTTTCCAAAGTAACTAAAAAAATATTATTTTTTTTCCAAAGTAACTAAAAAAATATTTTTTTTTCCAAAGTAACTAAAAAAATATTTTTTTTTCCAAAGTAACTAAAAAAAATTTTTTTTTTCCAAACTAACTAAAAAAATATTTTTTTCCCAAAGTAACTAAAAAAATATTTTTTTTTCCAAAGTAACTAAAAAAATATTTTTTTTTCCAAAGTAACTAAAAAAATATTTTTTTTTCCAAAGTAACTAAAAAAATATTTTTTTTTCCAAAGTAACTAAAAAAATATATTTTTTTCCAAAGTAACTAAAAAAATATTTTTTTTCCCAAAGAAACTAAAAAAATATTTTTTTTTCCAAAGTAACTAAAATTTTTTTTTTTTTCCAAAGAAACTAAAAAAATATTTTTTTTTCCAAAGTAACTAAAAAAAATTTTTTTTTTCCAAAGTAACTAAAAAATTTTTTTTTTTTCCAAAGTAACTAAAAAAATATTTTTTTTTCCAAAGTAACTAAAAAAATATTTTTTTTCCAAAGTAACTAAAAAAATATTTTTTTTCCAAAGTAACTAAAAAAATATATTTTTTTCCAAAGTAACTAAAAAAATATTTTTTTTTCCAAAGTAACTAAAAAAATATTTTTTTTTCCAAAATAACTAAAAAAATATTTTTTTTTCCAAAGTAACTAAAAAAATATTTTTTTTCCAAAGTAACTAAAAAAATATTTTTTTTTCCAAAGTAACTAAAAAAATATTTTTTTTTCCAAAGTAACTAAAAAAATATTTTTTTTTCCAAAGAAACTAAAAAAAAAATTTTTTTTCCAAAGTAACTAAAAAAATATTTTTTTTCCAAAGTAACTAAAAAAATATTTTTTTTTCCAAAGTAACTAAAAAAATATTTTTTTTTCCAAAGAAACTAAAAAAATATTTTTTTTTCCAAAGTAACTAAAAAAATATTTTTTTTTCCAAAGTAACTAAAAAAATATTTTTTTTTCCAAAGTAACTAAAAAAATATTTTTTTTTCCAAAGAAACTAAAAAAATATTTTTTTTTCCAAAGTAACTAAAAAATTTTTTTTTTTTCCAAAGAAACAAAAAAAATATTTTTTTTTCCAAAGTAACTAAAAAAAAAATTTTTTTTCCAAAGTAACTAAAAAAATATTTTTTTTTCCAAAGAAACTAAAAAAGTAATTTTTTTTACAAAGTAACTAAAAAAGTAACTTTTTTTACAAACTAAAAAAATATTTTTTTTCCAAAGTAACTAAAAAAATATTTTTTTCCCAAAGAAACTAAAAAAATATTTTTTTTTCCAAAGTAACTAAAAAAATATTTTTTTTTCCAAAGTAACTAAAAAAATATTTTTTTTTCCAAAGTAACTAAAAAAATATTTTTTTTTCCAAAGTAACTAAAAAAATATTTTTTTTTCCAAAGTAACTAAAAAAATATTTTTTTTCCCAAAGTAACTAAAAAAATATTTTTTTTCCCAAAGTAACTAAAAAAATATTTCTTTTTCCAAAGAAACTAAAAAAATATTTTTTTTTCCAAAGTAACTAAAAAAATATTTTTTTTCCAAAGTAACTAAAAAAATATTTTTTTTTCCAAAGTAACTAAAAAAATATTTTTTTTCCCAAAGAAACTAAAAAAATATTTTTTTTCCCAAAGTAACTAAACAATTTTTTTTTTCCAAAGAAACTAAAAAAATATTTTTTTTTCCAAAGAAACTAAAAAAATATTTTTTTTTCCAAAGTAACTAAAAAAATATTTTTTTTCCAAAGTAACTAAAAAATATATTTTTTTCCAAAGTAACTAAAAAAATATTTTTTTTTCCAAAGTAACTAAAAAAATATTTTTTTTTCCAAAATAACTAAAAAAATATTTTTTTTTCCAAAGTAACTAAAACAATATTTTTTTTTCCAAAGTAACTAAAAAAATATTTTAAATATTTTTTTTTCCAAAGTAACTAAAAATATATATTTTTTTCCAAAGTAACTAAAAAAATATATTTTTTTCCAAAGTAACTAAAAAAATATTTTTTTTTCCAAAGTAACTAAAAAAATATTTTTTTTCCCAAAGTAACTAAAAAAATATTTCTTTTTCCAAAGAAACTAAAAAAATATTTTTTTTTCCAAAGTAACTAAAAAAATTTTTTTTTTTCCAAAGTAACTAAAAAAATATTTTTTTTCCCAAAGAAACTAAAAAAATATTTTTTTCCCAAAGTAACTAAAAAAATATTTTTTTTTCCAAAGTAACTAAAAAAATATTTTTTTTTCCAAAGTAACTAAAAAAAAAATTTTTTTCCAAAGTAACTAAAAAAATATTTTTTTTTCCAAAGTAACTAAAAAAATATATTTTTTTCCAAAGAAACTAAAAAAATATTTTTTTTTCCAAAGTAACTAAAAAAAAATTTTTTTTTCCAAAGAAACTAAAAAAATATTATTTTTTTTCCAAAGTAACTAAAAAAAATATTTTTTTTCCAAAGTAACTAAAAAATTATTTTTTTTCCCAAAGTAACTAAAAAAATTTTTTTTTTTCCAAAGTAACTAAAAAAATATTTTTTTTTCCAAAGTAACTAAAAAAAAATTTTTTTTTCCAAAGTAACTAAAAAAATATTTTTTTTTCCAAAGTAACTAAAAAAATATTTTTTTCCCAAAGTAACTAAAAAAATATTTTTTTTTCCAAAGTAACTAAAAAAATATTTTTTTTTCCAAAGTAACTAAAAAAATATTTTTTTTTCCAAAGTAACTAAAAAAATATATTTTTTTCCAAAGTAACTAAAAAAATATTTTTTTTTCCAAAGTAACTAAAAAAATATTTTTTTTTCCAAAGTAACTAAAAAAATATTTTTTTTCCCAAAGTAACTAAAAAAATATTTCTTTTTCCAAAGAAACTAAAAAAATATTTTTTTTTCCAAAGTAACTAAAAAAATATTTTTTTTTCCAAAGTAACTAAAAAAATATTTTTTTTCCCAAAGAAACAAAAAAAATATTTTTTTTCCCAAAGAAACTAAAAAAATATTTTTTTTTCCAAAGTAACTAAAAATTATTTTTTTTTTCCAAAGAAACTAAAAAAATATTTTTTTTTCCAAAGTAACTAAAAAATTTTTTTTTTCCAAAGTAACTAAAAAATTTTTTTTTTTTCCAAAGTAACTAAAAAAATATTTTTTTTTCCAAAGTAACTAAAAAAATATTTTTTTTCCAAAGTAACTAAAAAAATATTTTTTTTCCAAAGTAACTAAAAAAATATTTTTTTTTCCAAAGTAACTAAAAAAATATTTTTTTTTCCAAAGTAACTAAAAAAATATTTTTTTTCCCAAAGAAACTAAAAAAATATTTTTTTTCCCAAAGAAACTAAAAAAATATTTTTTTTTCCAAAGTAACTAAAAATTTTTTTTTTTTTCCAAAGAAACTAAAAAAATATTTTTTTTTCCAAAGTAACTAAAATTTTTTTTTTTTTTCCAAAGTAACTAAAAAAATTTTTTTTTTTCCAAAGTAACTAAAAAAATATTTTTTTTTCCAAAGTAACTAAAAAAATATTTTTTTTCCAAAGTAACTAAAAAAATATTTTTTTTCCAAAGTAACTAAAAATATATATTTTTTTCCAAAGTAACTAAAAAAATATATTTTTTTCCAAAGTAACTAAAAAAAAATATTTTTTTCCAAAGTAACTAAAAAAATATTTTTTTTTCCAAAGTAACTAAAAAAATATTTTTTTTTCCAAAATAACTAAAAAAATATTTTTTTTTCCAAAGTAACTAAAAAATATTTTTTTTCCAAAGTAACTAAAAAAATATTTTTTTTTTCAAAGTAACTAAAAAAATATTTTTTTTTCCAAAGTAACTAAAAAAATATTTTTTTTTCCAAAGTAACTAAAAAAATATTTTTTTTTCCAAAGTAACTAAAAAAATATTTTTTTTTCCAAAGTAACTAAAAAAATATTTTTTTTTCCAAAGTAACTAAAAAAATATTTTTTTTTCCAAAGAAACTAAAAAAATATTTTTTTTTCCAAAGTAACTAAAAAAATATTTTTTTTTCCAAAGTAACTAAAAAAATATTTTTTTTTCCAAAGTAACTAAAAAAATATTTTTTTTTCCAAAGAAACTAAAAAAATATTTTTTTTTCCAAAGTAACTAAAAAAATATTTTTTTTTCCAAAGTAACTAAAAAAATATTTTTTTTTCCAAAGTAACTAAAAAAATATTTTTTTTTCCAAAGTAACTAAAAAAATATTTTTTTTTCCAAAGTAACTAAAAAAATATTTTTTTTTCCAAAGTAACTAAAAAAATATTTTTTTTTCCAAAGTAACTAAAAAAATATTTTTTTTTCCAAAGTAACTAAAAAAATATTTTTTTTTCCAAAGTAACTAAAAAAATATTTTTTTTTCCAAAGTAACTAAAAAAATATTTTTTTTTCCAAAGAAACTAAAAAAATATTTTTTTTTCCAAAGTAACTAAAAAAATATTTTTTTTCCCAAAGTAACTAAAAAAATATTTTTTTTTTCCAAAGTAACTAAAAAAATATTTTTTTTCCCAAAGAAACTAAAAAAATATTTTTTTTTCCAAAGTAACTAAAAAATATATTTTTTTTCCAAAGAAACTAAAAAAATATTTTTTTTTCCAAAGTAACTAAAAAATATATTTTTTTCCAAAGTAACAAAAAAAATATTTTTTTTTCCAAAGTAACTAAAAAAATATTTTTTTTTCCAAAGTAACTAAAAAAATATTTTTTTTTCCAAAGTAACTAAAAAAATATTTTTTTTTCCAAAGTAACTAAAAAAATATTTTTTTTTCCAAAGTAACTAAAAAAATATTTTTTTTTCCAAAGTAACTAAAAAAATATTTTTTTTTCCAAAGTAACTAAAAAAATATTTTTTTTTCCAAAGTAACTAAAAAAATATTTTTTTTTCCAAAGTAACTAAAAAAATATTTTTTTTCCCAAAGAAACTAAAAAAATATTTTTTTTCCCAAAGTAACTAAAAATTTTTTTTTTTCCAAAGAAACTAAAAAAATATTTTTTTTTCCAAAGTAACTAAAAAAATTATTTTTTTTCCAAAGTAACTAAAAAAATATTTTTTTTTCCAAAGTAACTAAAAAAATATTTTTTTTCCAAAGTAACTAAAAAAATATATTTTTTTCCAAAGTAACTAAAAAAATATTTTTTTTTCCAAAGTAACTAAAAAAATATTTTTTTTTCCAAAATAACTAAAAAAATATTTTTTTTTCCAAAGTAACTAAAAAAATATTTTTTTTCCAAAGTAACTAAAAAAATATTTTTTTTTTCAAAGTAACTAAAAAAATATTTTTTTTTCCAAAGTAACTAAAAAAATATTTTTTTTCCAAAGTAACTAAAAAAATATTTTTTTTTCCAAAGAAACTAAAAAAATATTTTTTTTTCCAAAGTAACTAAAAAAATATTTTTTTTTCCAAAGTAACTAAAAAAATATTTTTTTTTCCAAAGTAACTAAAAAAATATTTTTTTTTCCAAAGTAACTAAAAAAATATATTTTTTTCCAAAGAAACTAAAAAAATATTTTTTTTTCCAAAGTAACTAAAAAAAAATTTTTTTTTCCAAAGAAACTAAAAAAATATTTTTTTTTCCAAAGTAACTAAAAAAAATATTTTTTTTCCAAAGTAACTAAAAAAATATTTTTTTTTCCAAAGAAACTAAAAAAATATTTTTTTTTCCAAAGTAACTAAAAAAAATTTTTTTTTTCCAAAGTAACTAAAAAATTATTTTTTTTCCCAAAGTAACTAAAAAAATTTTTTTTTTTCCAAAGTAACTAAAAAATTTTTTTTTTTTCCAAAGTAACTAAAAAAATTTTTTTTTTTCCAAAGTAACTAAAAAAATATTTTTTTTTCCAAAGTAACTAAAAAAATATTTTTTTCCCAAAGTAACTAAAAAAATATTTTTTTTTCCAAAGTAACTAAAAAAATATTTTTTTTTCCAAAGTAACTAAAAAAATATTTTTTTTTCCAAAGTAACTAAAAAAATATTTTTTTTTCCAAAGTAACTAAAAAAATATTTTTTTTCCCAAAGTAACTAAAAAAATATTTCTTTTTCCAAAGAAACTAAAAAAATATTTTTTTTTCCAAAGTAACTAAAAAAATATTTTTTTTTCCAAAGTAACTAAAAAAATATTTTTTTTCCCAAAGAAACAAAAAAAATATTTTTTTTCCCAAAGAAACTAAAAAAATATTTTTTTTTCCAAAGTAACTAAAAATTATTTTTTTTTTCCAAAGAAACTAAAAAAATATTTTTTTTTCCAAAGTAACTAAAAATTATTTTTTTTTCCAAAGTAACTAAAAAATTTTTTTTTTTTCCAAAGTAACTAAAAAAATATTTTTTTTTCCAAAGTAACTAAAAAAATATTTTTTTTCCAAAGTAACTAAAAAAATATTTTTTTTCCAAAGTAACTAAAAAAATATTTTTTTTTCCAAAGTAACTAAAAAAATATTTTTTTTTCCAAAGTAACTAAAAAAATATTTTTTTTCCCAAAGAAACTAAAAAAATATTTTTTTTCCCAAAGAAACTAAAAAAATATTTTTTTTTCCAAAGTAACTAAAAAATTTTTTTTTTTCCAAAGAAACTAAAAAAATATTTTTTTTTCCAAAGTAACTAAAAATTTTTTTTTTTTCCAAAGTAACTAAAAAAAATTTTTTTTTTCCAAAGTAACTAAAAAAATATTTTTTTTTCCAAAGTAACTAAAAAAATATTTTTTTTCCAAAGTAACTAAAAAAATATTTTTTTTCCAAAGTAACTAAAAAAATATTTTTTTTTCCAAAGTAACTAAAAAAATATATTTTTTTCCAAAGTAACTAAAAAAATATATTTTTTTCCAAAGTAACTAAAAAAATATTTTTTTTTCCAAAGTAACTAAAAAAATATTTTTTTTTCCAAAATAACTAAAAAAATATTTTTTTTTCCAAAGTAACTAAAAAATATTTTTTTTCCAAAGTAACTAAAAAAATATTTTTTTTTTCAAAGTAACTAAAAAAATATTTTTTTTTCCAAAGTAACTAAAAAAATATTTTTTTTTCCAAAGTAACTAAAAAAATATTTTTTTTTCCAAAGTAACTAAAAAAATATTTTTTTTTCCAAAGTAACTAAAAAAATATTTTTTTTTCCAAAGTAACTAAAAAAAATTTTTTTTTCCAAAGTAACTAAAAAAATATTTTTTTTTCCAAAGTAACTAAAAAAATATTTTTTTCCCAAAGTAACTAAAAAAATATTTTTTTTTCCAAAGTAACTAAAAAAATATTTTTTTTTCCAAAGTAACTAAAAAAATATTTTTTTTTCCAAAGTAACTAAAAAAATATTTTTTTTTCCAAAGTAACTAAAAAAATATATTTTTTTCCAAAGTAACTAAAAAAATATTTTTTTTTCCAAAGTAACTAAAAAAATATTTTTTTTTCCCAAAGTAACTAAAAAAATATTTCTTTTTCCAAAGAAACTAAAAAAATATTTTTTTTTCCAAAGTAACTAAAAAAATATTTTTTTTTCCAAAGTAACTAAAAAAATATTTTTTTTCCCAAAGAAACTAAAAAAATATTTTTTTTCCCAAAGAAACTAAAAAAATATTTTTTTTTCCAAAGTAACTAAAAATTTTTTTTTTTTTCCAAAGAAACTAAAAAAATATTTTTTTTTCCAAAGTAACTAAAAAATATTTTTTTTTTCCAAAGTAACTAAAAAAATTTTTTTTTTTCCAAAGTAACTAAAAAAATATTTTTTTTTCCAAAGTAACTAAAAAAATATTTTTTTTCCAAAGTAACTAAAAAAATATTTTTTTTCCAAAGTAACTAAAAAAATATTTTTTTTTCCAAAGTAACTAAAAAAATATTTTTTTTTCCAAAGTAACTAAAAAAATATTTTTTTTCCCAAAGAAACTAAAAAAATATTTTTTTTCCCAAAGAAACTAAAAAAATATTTTTTTTTCCAAAGTAACTAAAAATTTTTTTTTTTTTCCAAAGAAACTAAAAAAATATTTTTTTTTCCAAAGTAACTAAAAAAATGTTTTTTTTTCCAAAGTAACTAAAAAATTTTTTTTTTTTCCAAAGTAACTAAAAAAATATTTTTTTTTCCAAAGTAACTAAAAAAATATTTTTTTTCCAAAGTAACTAAAAAAATATTTTTTTTCCAAAGTAACTAAAAAAATATTTTTTTTTCCAAAGTAACTAAAAAAATATTTTTTTTTCCAAAATAACTAAAAAAATATTTTTTTTTCCAAAGTAACTAAAAAAATTTTTTTTTCCAAAGTAACTAAAAAAATATTTTTTTTTTCAAAGTAACTAAAAAAAATTTTTTTTTTCCAAAGTAACTAAAAAAATATTTTTTTTTCCAAAGTAACTAAAAAAAATTTTTTTTTTCCAAAGTAACTAAAAAAATATATTTTTTTCCAAAGTAACTAAAAAAATATTTTTTTTTCCAAAGTAACTAAAAAAATATATTTTTTCCCAAAGTAACTAAAAAAATATTTCTTTTTCCAAAGAAACTAAAAAAATATTTTTTTTTCCAAAGTAACTAAAAAAATATTTTTTTTTCCAAAGTAACTAAAAAAATATTTTTTTTTCCAAAGTAACTAAAAAAATATTTTTTTTCCCAAAGAAACTAAAAAAATATTTTTTTTTCCAAAGTAACTAAAAAAAATTTTTTTTTTCCAAAGAAACTAAAAAAAAATTTTTTTTTCCAAAGTAACTAAAAAAAAATTTTTTTTTCCAAAGTAACTAAAAATTTTTTTTTTTTTCCAAAGTAACTAAAAAAATATTTTTTTTTCCAAAGTAACTAAAAAAATATTTTTTTTCCAAAGTAACTAAAAAAATATTTTTTTTCCAAAGTAACTAAAAAAATATTTTTTTTTCCAAAGTAACTAAAAAAATATTTTTTTTTCCAAAGTAACTAAAAAAATATTTTTTTTTCCAAAATAACTAAAAAAATATTTTTTTTTCCAAAGTAACTAAAAAAATATTTTTTTTCCAAAGTAACTAAAAAAATATTTTTTTTTCCAAAGTAACTAAAAAAATATTTTTTTTCCCAAAGAAACTAAAAAAATATTTTTTTTTCCAAAGTAACTAAAAAAAATTTTTTTTTTCCAAAGTAACTAAAAAAATATTTTTTTTTCCAAAGTAACTAAAAAAATATTTTTTTTTCCAAAGTAACTAAAAAAATATTTTTTTTTCCAAAGTAACTAAAAAAATATTTTTTTTTCCAAAGTAACTAAAAAAATATTTTTTTTTCCAAAGTAACTAAAAAAATATTTTTTTTTCCAAAGAAACTAAAAAAATATTTTTTTTTCCAAAGTAACTAAAAAAAATTTTTTTTTTCCAAAGTAACTAAAAAAATATATTTTTTTCCAAAGTAACTAAAAAAATATTTTTTTTCCAAAGTAACTAAAAAAATATTTTTTTTTCCAAAGAAACTAAAAAAAAATTATTTTTTCCAAAGTAACTAAAAAAAATTATTTTTTTCCAAAGTAACTAAAAAATTATTTTTTTTCCCAAAGTAACTAAAAAAATATTTTTTTTTCCAAAGTAACTAAAAAAAATTTTTTTTTTCCAAAGTAACTAAAAAAATTTTTTTTTTTCCAAAGTAACTAAAAAAATTTTTTTTTTTCCAAAGTAACTAAAAAAATATTTTTTTCCCAAAGTAACTAAAAAAATATTTTTTTTCCCAAAGTAACTAAAAAAATATTTTTTTTTCCAAAGTAACTAAAAAAATATTTTTTTTTCCAAAGTAACTAAAAAAATATTTTTTTTTCCAAAGTAACTAAAAAAATATTTTTTTTTCCAAAGTAACTAAAAAAATATTTTTTTTTCCAAAGTAACTAAAAAAATATTTTTTTTTCCAAAGAAACTAAAAAAATATTTTTTTTTCCAAAGTAACTAAAAAAATATTTTTTTTTCCAAAGTAACTAAAAAAATATTTTTTTTTCCAAAGTAACTAAAAAAATATTTTTTTTTCCAAAGAAACTAAAAAAATATTTTTTTTTCCAAAGTAACTAAAAAAATATTTTTTTTTCCAAAGTAACTAAAAAAATATTTTTTTTTCCAAAGTAACTAAAAAAATATTTTTTTTTCCAAAGTAACTAAAAAAATATTTTTTTTTCCAAAGTAACTAAAAAAATATTTTTTTTTCCAAAGTAACTAAAAAAATATTTTTTTTTCCAAAGTAACTAAAAAAATATTTTTTTTTCCAAAGTAACTAAAAAAATATTTTTTTTTCCAAAGTAACTAAAAAAATATTTTTTTTTCCAAAGTAACTAAAAAAATATTTTTTTTTCCAAAGAAACTAAAAAAATATTTTTTTTTTCCAAAGTAACTAAAAAAATATTTTTTTTCCCAAAGTAACTAAAAAAATATTTTTTTTTTCCAAAGTAACTAAAAAAATATTTTTTTTCCCAAAGAAACTAAAAAAATATTTTTTTTTCCAAAGTAACTAAAAAATATATTTTTTTTCCAAAGAAACTAAAAAAATATTTTTTTTTCCAAAGTAACTAAAAAATATATTTTTTTCCAAAGTAACAAAAAAAATATTTTTTTTTCCAAAGTAACTAAAAAAATATTTTTTTTTCCAAAGTAACTAAAAAAATATTTTTTTTTCCAAAGTAACTAAAAAAATATTTTTTTTTCCAAAGTAACTAAAAAAATATTTTTTTTTCCAAAGTAACTAAAAAAATATTTTTTTTTCCAAAGTAACTAAAAAAATATTTTTTTTTCCAAAGTAACTAAAAAAATATTTTTTTTTCCAAAGTAACTAAAAAAATATTTTTTTTTCCAAAGTAACTAAAAAAATATTTTTTTTCCCAAAGAAACTAAAAAAATATTTTTTTTCCCAAAGTAACTAAAATTTTTTTTTTTTTCCAAAGAAACTAAAAAAATATTTTTTTTTCCAAAGAAACTAAAAAAATATTTTTTTTTCCAAAGTAACTAAAAAAATATTTTTTTTTCCAAAGTAACTAAAAAAATATTTTTTTTCCAAAGTAACTAAAAAAATATTTTTTTTTCCAAAGTAACTAAAAAAATATTTTTTTTTCCAAAATAACTAAAAAAATATTTTTTTTTCCAAAGTAACTAAAAAAATATTTTTTTTCCAAAGTAACTAAAAAAATATTTTTTTTTTCAAAGTAACTAAAAAAATATTTTTTTTTCCAAAGTAACTAAAAAAATATTTTTTTTTCCAAAGTAACTAAAAAAATATTTTTTTTTCCAAAGAAACTAAAAAAATATTTTTTTTTCCAAAGTAACTAAAAAAATATTTTTTTTTCCAAAGTAACTAAAAAAATATTTTTTTTTCCAAAGTAACTAAAAAAATATTTTTTTTTCCAAAGTAACTAAAAAAATATATTTTTTTCCAAAGAAACTAAAAAAATATTTTTTTTTCCAAAGTAACTAAAAAAATTTTTTTTTTTCCAAAGAAACTAAAAAAATATTTTTTTTCCAAAGTAACTAAAAAAAATATTTTTTTTCCAAAGTAACTAAAAAAATTTTTTTTTTTCCAAAGAAACTAAAAAAATATTTTTTTTTCCAAAGTAACTAAAAAAAATTTTTTTTTTCCAAAGTAACTAAAAAATTATTTTTTTTCCCAAAGTAACTAAAAAAATTTTTTTTTTTCCAAAGTAACTAAAAAATTTTTTTTTTTTCCAAAGTAACTAAAAAAATTTTTTTTTTTCCAAAGTAACTAAAAAAATATTTTTTTTTCCAAAGTAACTAAAAAAATATTTTTTTCCCAAAGTAACTAAAAAAATATTTTTTTTTCCAAAGTAACTAAAAAAATATTTTTTTTTCCAAAGTAACTAAAAAAATATTTTTTTTTCCAAAGTAACTAAAAAAATATTTTTTTTTCCAAAGTAACTAAAAAAATATTTTTTTTTCCAAAGTAACTAAAAAAATATTTTTTTTTCCAAAGTAACTAAAAAAATATTTTTTTTCCCAAAGTAACTAAAAAAATATTTTTTTTTCCAAAGTAACTAAAAAAATATTTTTTTTTCCAAAGTAACTAAAAAAATATTTTTTTTTCCAAAGTAACTAAAAAAATATTTTTTTTTCCAAAGTAACTAAAAAAATATATTTTTTTCCAAAGTAACTAAAAAAATATTTTTTTTTCCAAAGTAACTAAAAAAATATTTTTTTTTCCAAAGTAACTAAAAATATATATTTTTTTCCAAAGTAACTAAAAAAATATTTTTTTTTCCAAAGTAACTAAAAAAATATTTTTTTTTCCAAAGTAACTAAAAAAATATTTTTTTTCCAAAGAAACTAAAAAAATATTTTTTTTTCCAAAGTAACTAAAAAAAAATTTTTTTTTTCCAAAGAAACTAAAAAAATATTTTTTTTTCCAAAGTAACTAAAAAATATATTTTTTTTCCAAAGTAACTAAAAAAATATTTTTTTTTCCAAAGTAACTAAAAAAATATTTTTTTTTCCAAAGTAACTAAAAAAATATTTTTTTTTCCAAAGTAACTAAAAAAATATTTTTTTTTCCAAAGTAACTAAAAAAATATTTTTTTTTCCAAAGTAACTAAAAAAATATTTTTTTTTCCAAAGTAACTAAAAAAATATTTTTTTTTCCAAAGAAACTAAAAAAATATTTTTTTTTCCAAAGTAACTAAAAAAATATTTTTTTTCCCAAAGTAACTAAAAAAATATTTTTTTTTTCCAAAGTAACTAAAAAAATATTTTTTTTCCAAAGTAACTAAAAAATATTTTTATTTCCAAAGTAACTAAAAAAATATTTTTTTTTCCAAAGTAACTAAAAAAATTTTTTTTTTTCCAAAGTAACTAAAAAAATATTTTTTTTTCCAAAGTAACTAAAAAAATATTTTTTTTCCAAAGTAACTAAAAAAATATTTTTTTTTCCAAAGTAACTAAAAAAATAATTTTTTTTCCAAAGTAACTAAAAAAATATTTTTTTTTCCAAAGTAACTAAAAAAATATTTTTTTTTCCAAAGTAACTAAAAAAATAATTTTTTTTCCAAAGTAACTAAAAAAATATTTTTTTTCCCAAAGTAACTAAAAAAATATTTTTTTTTCCAAAGAAACTAAAAAAATATTTTTTTTTCCAAAGTAACTAAAAAAATATTTTTTTTCCCAAAGTAACTAAAAAAATATTTTTTTTTTCCAAAGTAACTAAAAAAATATATTTTTTCCCAAAGAAACTAAAAAAATATTTTTTTTTCCAAAGTAACTAAAAAAATATTTTTTTTTCCAAAGAAACTAAAAAAATATTTTTTTTTCCAAAGTAACTAAAAAAATATTTTTTTTCCCAAAGTAACTAAAAAAATATTTTTTTTTTCCAAAGTAACTAAAAAAATATTTTTTTTCCCAAAGAAACTAAAAAATTATTTTTTTTCCCAAAGTAACTAAAAAAATATTTTTTTTTCCAAAGTAACTAAAAAAATTTTTTTTTTTCCAAAGTAACTAAATTTTTTTTTTCCAAAGTAACTAAAAAAATATTTTTTTTTCCAAAGTAACTAAAAAAATATTTTTTTCCCAAAGTAACTAAAAAAATATTTTTTTTCCCAAAGTAACTAAAAAAATATTTTTTTTTCCAAAGAAACTAAAAAAATATTTTTTTTTCCAAAGTAACTAAAAAAAATATTTTTTTTCCAAAGTAACTAAAAAAATATTTTTTTTTCCAAAGAAACTAAAAAAATATTTTTTTTTCCAAAGTAACTAAAAAATTATTTTTTTTCCCAAAGTAACTAAAAAAATATTTTTTTTTCCAAAGTAACTAAAAAAAAATTTTTTTTTCCAAAGTAACTAAATTTTTTTTTTTCCAAAGTAACTAAAAAAATATTTTTTTTTCCAAAGTAACTAAAAAAAATTTTTTTTCCCAAAGTAACTAAAAAAATATTTTTTTTCCCAAAGTAACTAAAAAAATATTTTTTTTTCCAAAGTAACTAAAAAAATATTTTTTTTTCCAAAGTAACTAAAAAAATATTTTTTTTTCCAAAGTAACTAAAAAAATATTTTTTTTTCCAAAGTAACTAAAAAAATATATTTTTTTCCAAAGTAACTAAAAAAATATTTTTTTTTCCAAAGAAACTAAAAAAATATTTTTTTTTCCAAAGTAACTAAAAAAATATTTTTTTTCCAAAGTAACTAAAAAAATATTTTTTTTTCCAAAGAAACTAAAAAAATATTTTTTTTTCCAAAGTAACTAAAAAAAAATTTTTTTTTCCAAAGTAACTAAAAAATTATTTTTTTTCCAAAGTAACTAAAAAAATTTTTTTTTTTCCAAAGTAACTAAAAACATATTTTTTTTTCCAAAGTAACTAAAAAAATTTTTTTTTTTCCAAAGTAACTAAAAAAATATTATTTTTTTTCCAAAGTAACTAAAAAAATATTTTTTTTTCCAAAGTAACTAAAAAAATATTTTTTTTTCCAAAGTAACTAAAAAAAATTTTTTTTTTCCAAACTAACTAAAAAAATATTTTTTTCCCAAAGTAACTAAAAAAATATTTTTTTTTCCAAAGTAACTAAAAAAATATTTTTTTTTCCAAAGTAACTAAAAAAATATTTTTTTTTCCAAAGTAACTAAAAAAATATTTTTTTTTCCAAAGTAACTAAAAAAATATATTTTTTTCCAAAGTAACTAAAAAAATATTTTTTTTCCCAAAGAAACTAAAAAAATATTTTTTTTTCCAAAGTAACTAAAATTTTTTTTTTTTTCCAAAGAAACTAAAAAAATATTTTTTTTTCCAAAGTAACTAAAAAAAATTTTTTTTTTCCAAAGTAACTAAAAAATTTTTTTTTTTCCAAAGTAACTAAAAAAATATTTTTTTTTCCAAAGTAACTAAAAAAATATTTTTTTTCCAAAGTAACTAAAAAAATATTTTTTTTCCAAAGTAACTAAAAAAATATATTTTTTTCCAAAGTAACTAAAAAAATATTTTTTTTTCCAAAGTAACTAAAAAAATATTTTTTTTTCCAAAATAACTAAAAAAATATTTTTTTTTCCAAAGTAACTAAAAAAATATTTTTTTTCCAAAGTAACTAAAAAAATATTTTTTTTTCCAAAGTAACTAAAAAAATATTTTTTTTTCCAAAGTAACTAAAAAAATATTTTTTTTTCCAAAGTAACTAAAAAAATATTTTTTTTTCCAAAGAAACTAAAAAAAAAATTTTTTTTCCAAAGTAACTAAAAAAATATTTTTTTTCCAAAGTAACTAAAAAAATATTTTTTTTTCCAAAGTAACTAAAAAAATATTTTTTTTTCCAAAGAAACTAAAAAAATATTTTTTTTTCCAAAGTAACTAAAAAAATATTTTTTTTTCCAAAGTAACTAAAAAAATATTTTTTTTTCCAAAGTAACTAAAAAAATATTTTTTTTTCCAAAGAAACTAAAAAAATATTTTTTTTTCCAAAGTAACTAAAAAATTTTTTTTTTTTCCAAAGAAACTAAAAAAATATTTTTTTTTCCAAAGTAACTAAAAAAAAAATTTTTTTTCCAAAGTAACTAAAAAAATATTTTTTTTTCCAAAGAAACTAAAAAAGTAATTTTTTTTCCAAAGTAACTAAAAAAGTAACTTTTTTTACAAACTAAAAAAATATTTTTTTTCCAAAGTAACTAAAAAAATATTTTTTTCCCAAAGAAACTAAAAAAATATTTTTTTTTCCAAAGTAACTAAAAAAATATTTTTTTTTCCAAAGTAACTAAAAAAATATTTTTTTTTCCAAAGTAACTAAAAAAATATTTTTTTTTCCAAAGTAACTAAAAAAATATTTTTTTTTCCAAAGTAACTAAAAAAATATTTTTTTTCCCAAAGTAACTAAAAAAATATTTTTTTTCCCAAAGTAACTAAAAAAATATTTTTTTTTCCAAAGTAACTAAAAAAATATTTTTTTTCCCAAAGTAACTAAAAAAATATTTCTTTTTCCAAAGAAACTAAAAAAATATTTTTTTTTCCAAAGTAACTAAAAAAATATTTTTTTTTCCAAAGTAACTAAAAAAATATTTTTTTTCCCAAAGAAACTAAAAAAATATTTTTTTCCCAAAGTAACTAAAAAAATATTTTTTTTTCCAAAGTAACTAAAAAAATATTTTTTTTTCCAAAGTAACTAAAAAAAAAATTTTTTTTCCAAAGTAACTAAAAAAATATTTTTTTTTCCAAAGTAACTAAAAAAATATATTTTTTTCCAAAGAAACTAAAAAAATATTTTTTTTTCCAAAGTAACTAAAAAAAAATTTTTTTTTCCAAAGAAACTAAAAAAATATTATTTTTTTTCCAAAGTAACTAAAAAAAATATTTTTTTTCCAAAGTAACTAAAAAATTATTTTTTTTCCCAAAGTAACTAAAAAAAATTTTTTTTTTCCAAAGTAACTAAAAAAATATTTTTTTTTCCAAAGTAACTAAAAAAAATTTTTTTTTTCCAAAGTAACTAAAAAAATATTTTTTTTTCCAAAGTAACTAAAAAAATATTTTTTTCCCAAAGTAACTAAAAAAATATTTTTTTTTCCAAAGTAACTAAAAAAATATTTTTTTTTCCAAAGTAACTAAAAAAATATTTTTTTTTCCAAAGTAACTAAAAAAATATATTTTTTTCCAAAGTAACTAAAAAAATATTTTTTTTTCCAAAGTAACTAAAAAAATATTTTTTTTTCCAAAGTAACTAAAAAAATATTTTTTTTCCCAAAGTAACTAAAAAAATATTTCTTTTTCCAAAGAAACTAAAAAAATATTTTTTTTTCCAAAGTAACTAAAAAAATATTTTTTTTTCCAAAGTAACTAAAAAAATATTTTTTTTCCCAAAGAAACAAAAAAAATATTTTTTTTCCCAAAGAAACTAAAAAAATATTTTTTTTTCCAAAGTAACTAAAAATTATTTTTTTTTTCCAAAGAAACTAAAAAAATATTTTTTTTTCCAAAGTAACTAAAAAAAATTTTTTTTCCAAAGTAACTAAAAAATTTTTTTTTTTTCCAAAGTAACTAAAAAAATATTTTTTTTTCCAAAGTAACTAAAAAAATATTTTTTTTCCAAAGTAACTAAAAAAATATTTTTTTTCCAAAGTAACTAAAAAAATATTTTTTTTTCCAAAGTAACTAAAAAAATATTTTTTTTTCCAAAGTAACTAAAAAAATATTTTTTTTCCCAAAGAAACTAAAAAAATATTTTTTTTCCCAAAGAAACTAAAAAAAAATTTTTTTTTCCAAAGTAACTAAAAAATTTTTTTTTTTTCCAAAGAAACTAAAAAAATATTTTTTTTTCCAAAGTAACTAAAATTTTTTTTTTTTTTCCAAAGTAACTAAAAAAATTTTTTTTTTTCCAAAGTAACTAAAAAAATATTTTTTTTTCCAAAGTAACTAAAAAAATATTTTTTTTCCAAAGTAACTAAAAAAATATTTTTTTTCCAAAGTAACTAAAAATATATATTTTTTTCCAAAGTAACTAAAAAAATATATTTTTTTCCAAAGTAACTAAAAAAAAATATTTTTTTCCAAAGTAACTAAAAAAATATTTTTTTTTCCAAAGTAACTAAAAAAATATTTTTTTTTCCAAAATAACTAAAAAAATATTTTTTTTTCCAAAGTAACTAAAAAATATTTTTTTTCCAAAGTAACTAAAAAAATATTTTTTTTTTCAAAGTAACTAAAAAAATATTTTTTTTTCCAAAGTAACTAAAAAAATATTTTTTTTTCCAAAGTAACTAAAAAAATATTTTTTTTTCCAAAGTAACTAAAAAAATATTTTTTTTTCCAAAGTAACTAAAAAAATATTTTTTTTTCCAAAGTAACTAAAAAAATATTTTTTTTTCCAAAGAAACTAAAAAAATATTTTTTTTTCCAAAGTAACTAAAAAAATATTTTTTTTTCCAAAGTAACTAAAAAAATATTTTTTTTTCCAAAGTAACTAAAAAAATATTTTTTTTTCCAAAGAAACTAAAAAAATATTTTTTTTTCCAAAGTAACTAAAAAAATATTTTTTTTTCCAAAGTAACTAAAAAAATATTTTTTTTTCCAAAGTAACTAAAAAAATATTTTTTTTTCCAAAGTAACTAAAAAAATATTTTTTTTTCCAAAGTAACTAAAAAAATATTTTTTTTTCCAAAGTAACTAAAAAAATTTTTTTTTTTCCAAAGTAACTAAAAAAATATTTTTTTTTCCAAAGTAACTAAAAAAATATTTTTTTTTCCAAAGTAACTAAAAAAATATTTTTTTTTCCAAAGTAACTAAAAAAATATTTTTTTTTCCAAAGAAACTAAAAAAATATTTTTTTTTCCAAAGTAACTAAAAAAATATTTTTTTTCCCAAAGTAACTAAAAAAATATTTTTTTTTTCCAAAGTAACTAAAAAAATATTTTTTTTCCCAAAGAAACTAAAAAAATATTTTTTTTTCCAAAGTAACTAAAAAATATATTTTTTTTCCAAAGAAACTAAAAAAATATTTTTTTTTCCAAAGTAACTAAAAAATATATTTTTTTCCAAAGTAACAAAAAAAATATTTTTTTTTCCAAAGTAACTAAAAAAATATTTTTTTTTCCAAAGTAACTAAAAAAATATTTTTTTTTCCAAAGTAACTAAAAAAATATTTTTTTTTCCAAAGTAACTAAAAAAATATTTTTTTTTCCAAAGTAACTAAAAAAATATTTTTTTTCCAAAGTAACTAAAAAAATATTTTTTTTTCCAAAGTAACTAAAAAAATATTTTTTTTTCCAAAGTAACTAAAAAAATATTTTTTTTTCCAAAGTAACTAAAAAAATATTTTTTTTTCCAAAGTAACTAAAAAAATATTTTTTTTCCCAAAGAAACTAAAAAAATATTTTTTTCCCAAAGTAACTAAAATTTTTTTTTTTTTCCAAAGAAACTAAAAAAATATTTTTTTTTCCAAAGTAACTAAAAAAATTATTTTTTTTCCAAAGTAACTAAAAAAATATTTTTTTTTCCAAAGTAACTAAAAAAATATTTTTTTTCCAAAGTAACTAAAAAAATATATTTTTTTCCAAAGTAACTAAAAAAATATTTTTTTTTCCAAAGTAACTAAAAAAATATTTTTTTTTCCAAAATAACTAAAAAAATATTTTTTTTTCCAAAGTAACTAAAAAAATATTTTTTTTCCAAAGTAACTAAAAAAATATTTTTTTTTTCAAAGTAACTAAAAAAATATTTTTTTTTCCAAAGTAACTAAAAAAATATTTTTTTTCCAAAGTAACTAAAAAAATATTTTTTTTTCCAAAGAAACTAAAAAAATATTTTTTTTTCCAAAGTAACTAAAAAAATATTTTTTTTTCCAAAGTAACTAAAAAAATATTTTTTTTTCCAAAGTAACTAAAAAAATATTTTTTTTTCCAAAGTAACTAAAAAAATATATTTTTTTCCAAAGAAACTAAAAAAATATTTTTTTTTCCAAAGTAACTAAAAAAAAATTTTTTTTTCCAAAGAAACTAAAAAAATATTTTTTTTTCCAAAGTAACTAAAAAAAATATTTTTTTTCCAAAGTAACTAAAAAAATATTTTTTTTTCCAAAGAAACTAAAAAAATATTTTTTTTTCCAAAGTAACTAAAAAAAATTTTTTTTTTCCAAAGTAACTAAAAAATTATTTTTTTTCCCAAAGTAACTAAAAAAATTTTTTTTTTTCCAAAGTAACTAAAAAAAATTTTTTTTTTCCAAAGTAACTAAAAAAATTTTTTTTTTTCCAAAGTAACTAAAAAAATATTTTTTTTTCCAAAGTAACTAAAAAAATATTTTTTTCCCAAAGTAACTAAAAAAATATTTTTTTTTCCAAAGTAACTAAAAAAATATTTTTTTTTCCAAAGTAACTAAAAAAATATTTTTTTTTCCAAAGTAACTAAAAAAATATTTTTTTTTCCAAAGTAACTAAAAAAATATTTTTTTTCCCAAAGTAACTAAAAAAATATTTCTTTTTCCAAAGAAACTAAAAAAATTTTTTTTTTTCCAAAGTAACTAAAAAAATATTTTTTTTTCCAAAGTAACTAAAAAAATATTTTTTTTCCCAAAGAAACAAAAAAAATATTTTTTTTCCCAAAGAAACTAAAAAAATATTTTTTTTTCCAAAGTAACTAAAAATTATTTTTTTTTTCCAAAGAAACTAAAAAAATATTTTTTTTTCCAAAGTAACTAAAAAAATTTTTTTTTCCAAAGTAACTAAAAAATTTTTTTTTTTTCCAAAGTAACTAAAAAAATATTTTTTTTTCCAAAGTAACTAAAAAAATATTTTTTTTCCAAAGTAACTAAAAAAATATTTTTTTTCCAAAGTAACTAAAAAAATATTTTTTTTTCCAAAGTAACTAAAAAAATATTTTTTTTTCCAAAGTAACTAAAAAAATATTTTTTTTCCCAAAGAAACTAAAAAAATATTTTTTTTCCCAAAGAAACTAAAAAAATATTTTTTTTTCCAAAGTAACTAAAAAATTTTTTTTTTTTCCAAAGAAACTAAAAAAATATTTTTTTTTCCAAAGTAACTAAAAATTTTTTTTTTTTCCAAAGTAACTAAAAAAAATTTTTTTTTTCCAAAGTAACTAAAAAAATATTTTTTTTTCCAAAGTAACTAAAAAAATATTTTTTTTCCAAAGTAACTAAAAAAATATTTTTTTTCCAAAGTAACTAAAAAAATATTTTTTTTTCCAAAGTAACTAAAAAAATATATTTTTTTCCAAAGTAACTAAAAAAATATATTTTTTTCCAAAGTAACTAAAAAAATATTTTTTTTTCCAAAGTAACTAAAAAAATATTTTTTTTTCCAAAATAACTAAAAAAATATTTTTTTTTCCAAAGTAACTAAAAAATATTTTTTTTCCAAAGTAACTAAAAAAATATTTTTTTTTTCAAAGTAACTAAAAAAATATTTTTTTTTCCAAAGTAACTAAAAAAATATTTTTTTTTCCAAAGTAACTAAAAAAATATTTTTTTTTCCAAAGTAACTAAAAAAATATATTTTTTTCCAAAGTAACTAAAAAAATATTTTTTTTTCCAAAGTAACTAAAAAAAATTTTTTTTTCCAAAGTAACTAAAAAAATATTTTTTTTTCCAAAGTAACTAAAAAAATATTTTTTTCCCAAAGTAACTAAAAAAATATTTTTTTTTCCAAAGTAACTAAAAAAATATTTTTTTTTCCAAAGTAACTAAAAAAATATTTTTTTTTCCAAAGTAACTAAAAAAATATTTTTTTTTCCAAAGTAACTAAAAAAATATATTTTTTTCCAAAGTAACTAAAAAAATATTTTTTTTTCCAAAGTAACTAAAAAAATATTTTTTTTCCCAAAGTAACTAAAAAAATATTTCTTTTTCCAAAGAAACTAAAAAAATATTTTTTTTTCCAAAGTAACTAAAAAAATATTTTTTTTTCCAAAGTAACTAAAAAAATATTTTTTTTCCCAAAGAAACTAAAAAAATATTTTTTTTCCCAAAGAAACTAAAAAAATATTTTTTTTTCCAAAGTAACTAAAAATTTTTTTTTTTTTTCCAAAGAAACTAAAAAAATATTTTTTTTTCCAAAGTAACTAAAAAATATTTTTTTTTTCCAAAGTAACTAAAAAAATTTTTTTTTTTCCAAAGTAACTAAAAAAATATTTTTTTTTCCAAAGTAACTAAAAAAATATTTTTTTTCCAAAGTAACTAAAAAAATATTTTTTTTGCAAAGTAACTAAAAAAATATTTTTTTTTCCAAAGTAACTAAAAAAATATTTTTTTTTCCAAAGTAACTAAAAAAATATTTTTTTTCCCAAAGAAACTAAAAAAATATTTTTTTTCCCAAAGAAACTAAAAAAATATTTTTTTTTCCAAAGTAACTAAAAAATTTTTTTTTTTTCCAAAGAAACTAAAAAAATATTTTTTTTTCCAAAGTAACTAAAAAAATGTTTTTTTTTCCAAAGTAACTAAAAATTTTTTTTTTTTTCCAAAGTAACTAAAAAAATATTTTTTTTTCCAAAGTAACTAAAAAAATATTTTTTTTCCAAAGTAACTAAAAAAATATTTTTTTTCCAAAGTAACTAAAAAAATATTTTTTTTTCCAAAGTAACTAAAAAAATATTTTTTTTTCCAAAATAACTAAAAAAATATTTTTTTTTCCAAAGTAACTAAAAAATTTTTTTTTTCCAAAGTAACTAAAAAAATATTTTTTTTTTCAAAGTAACTAAAAAAAATTTTTTTTTTCCAAAGTAACTAAAAAAATATTTTTTTTTCCAAAGTAACTAAAAAAAATTTTTTTTTTCCAAAGTAACTAAAAAAATATATTTTTTTCCAAAGTAACTAAAAAAATATTTTTTTTTCCAAAGTAACTAAAAAAATATATTTTTTCCCAAAGTAACTAAAAAAATATTTCTTTTTCCAAAGAAACTAAAAAAATATTTTTTTTTCCAAAGTAACTAAAAAAATATTTTTTTTTTCCAAAGTAACTAAAAAAATATTTTTTTTTCCAAAGTAACTAAAAAAATATTTTTTTTCCCAAAGAAACTAAAAAAATATTTTTTTTTCCAAAGTAACTAAAAAAAATTTTTTTTTTCCAAAGAAACTAAAAAAAAATTTTTTTTTCCAAAGTAACTAAAAAAAATTTTTTTTTTCCAAAGTAACTAAAAAAATATATTTTTTTCCAAAGTAACTAAAAAAATATTTTTTTTCCAAAGTAACTAAAAAAATATTTTTTTTTCCAAAGAAACTAAAAAAAAATTATTTTTTCCAAAGTAACTAAAAAAAATTATTTTTTTCCAAAGTAACTAAAAAATTATTTTTTTTCCCAAAGTAACTAAAAAAATATTTTTTTTTCCAAAGTAACTAAAAAAAATTTTTTTTTTCCAAAGTAACTAAAAAATTTTTTTTTTTTCCAAAGTAACTAAAAAAATTTTTTTTTTTCCAAAGTAACTAAAAAAATATTTTTTTCCCAAAGTAACTAAAAAAATATTTTTTTTCCCAAAGTAACTAAAAAAATATTTTTTTTTCCAAAGTAACTAAAAAAATATTTTTTTTTCCAAAGTAACTAAAAAAATATTTTTTTTTCCAAAGTAACTAAAAAAATATTTTTTTTTCCAAAGTAACTAAAAAAATATTTTTTTTTCCAAAGTAACTAAAAAAATATTTTTTTTTCCAAAGAAACTAAAAAAATATTTTTTTTTCCAAAGTAACTAAAAAAATATTTTTTTTTCCAAAGTAACTAAAAAAATATTTTTTTTTCCAAAGTAACTAAAAAAATATTTTTTTTTCCAAAGAAACTAAAAAAATATTTTTTTTTCCAAAGTAACTAAAAAAATATTTTTTTTTCCAAAGTAACTAAAAAAATATTTTTTTTTCCAAAGTAACTAAAAAAATATTTTTTTTTCCAAAGTAACTAAAAAAATATTTTTTTTTCCAAAGTAACTAAAAAAATATTTTTTTTTCCAAAGTAACTAAAAAAATATTTTTTTTTCCAAAGTAACTAAAAAAATATTTTTTTTTCCAAAGTAACTAAAAAAATATTTTTTTTTCCAAAGTAACTAAAAAAATATTTTTTTTTCCAAAGTAACTAAAAAAATATTTTTTTTTCCAAAGAAACTAAAAAAATATTTTTTTTTCCAAAGTAACTAAAAAAATATTTTTTTTCCCAAAGTAACTAAAAAAATATTTTTTTTTTCCAAAGTAACTAAAAAAATATTTTTTTTCCCAAAGAAACTAAAAAAATATTTTTTTTTCCAAAGTAACTAAAAAATATATTTTTTTTCCAAAGAAACTAAAAAAATATTTTTTTTTCCAAAGTAACTAAAAAATATATTTTTTTCCAAAGTAACAAAAAAAATATTTTTTTTTCCAAAGTAACTAAAAAAATATTTTTTTTTCCAAAGTAACTAAAAAAATATTTTTTTTTCCAAAGTAACTAAAAAAATATTTTTTTTTCCAAAGTAACTAAAAAAATATTTTTTTTTCCAAAGTAACTAAAAAAATATTTTTTTTTCCAAAGTAACTAAAAAAATATTTTTTTTTCCAAAGTAACTAAAAAAATATTTTTTTTTCCAAAGTAACTAAAAAAATATTTTTTTTTCCAAAGTAACTAAAAAAATATTTTTTTTCCCAAAGAAACTAAAAAAATATTTTTTTTCCCAAAGTAACTAAAATTTTTTTTTTTTTCCAAAGAAACTAAAAAAATATTTTTTTTTCCAAAGAAACTAAAAAAATATTTTTTTTTCCAAAGTAACTAAAAAAATATTTTTTTTTCCAAAGTAACTAAAAAAATATTTTTTTTCCAAAGTAACTAAAAAAATATTTTTTTTTCCAAAGTAACTAAAAAAATATTTTTTTTTCCAAAATAACTAAAAAAATATTTTTTTTTCCAAAGTAACTAAAAAAATATTTTTTTTCCAAAGTAACTAAAAAAATATTTTTTTTTTCAAAGTAACTAAAAAAATATTTTTTTTTCCAAAGTAACTAAAAAAATATTTTTTTTTCCAAAGTAACTAAAAAAATATTTTTTTTTCCAAAGAAACTAAAAAAATATTTTTTTTTCCAAAGTAACTAAAAAAATATTTTTTTTTCCAAAGTAACTAAAAAAATATTTTTTTTTCCAAAGTAACTAAAAAAATATTTTTTTTTCCAAAGTAACTAAAAAAATATATTTTTTTCCAAAGAAACTAAAAAAATATTTTTTTTTCCAAAGTAACTAAAAAAATTTTTTTTTTTCCAAAGAAACTAAAAAAATATTTTTTTTTCCAAAGTAACTAAAAAAAATATTTTTTTTCCAAAGTAACTAAAAAAATATTTTTTTTTCCAAAGAAACTAAAAAAATATTTTTTTTTCCAAAGTAACTAAAAAAAATTTTTTTTTTCCAAAGTAACTAAAAAATTATTTTTTTTCCCAAAGTAACTAAAAAAATTTTTTTTTTTCCAAAGTAACTAAAAAAATTTTTTTTTTTCCAAAGTAACTAAAAAAATTTTTTTTTTCCAAAGTAACTAAAAAAATATTTTTTTTTCCAAAGTAACTAAAAAAATATTTTTTTCCCAAAGTAACTAAAAAAATATTTTTTTTTCCAAAGTAACTAAAAAAATATTTTTTTTTCCAAAGTAACTAAAAAAATATTTTTTTTTCCAAAGTAACTAAAAAAATATTTTTTTTTCCAAAGTAACTAAAAAAATATTTTTTTTTCCAAAGTAACTAAAAAAATATTTTTTTTTCCAAAGTAACTAAAAAAATATTTTTTTTCCCAAAGTAACTAAAAAAATATTTCTTTTTCCAAAGAAACTAAAAAAATATTTTTTTTTCCAAAGTAACTAAAAAAATATTTTTTTTTCCAAAGTAACTAAAAAAATATTTTTTTTTCCAAAGTAACTAAAAAAATATTTTTTTTTCCAAAGTAACTAAAAAAATATTTTTTTTTCCAAAGTAACTAAAAAAATATTTTTTTCCAAAGTAACTAAAAAATATATTTTTTTCCAAAGTAACTAAAAAAAATATTTTTTTTCCAAAGTAACTAAAAAAATATTTTTTTTTCCAAAGTAACTAAAAATATATATTTTTTTCCAAGTAACTAAAAAAATATTTTTTTTTCCAAAGTAACTAAAAAAATATTTTTTTTCCAAAGTAACTAAAAAAATATTTTTTTTCCAAAGAAACTAAAAAATATTTTTTTTTCCAAAGTAACTAAAAAAATTTTTTTTTCCAAAGAAACTAAAAAAATATTTTTTTTTCCAAAGTAACTAAAAAATATATTTTTTTTTCCAAAGTAACTAAAAAAATATTTTTTTTTCCAAAGTAACTAAAAAAATATTTTTTTTTCCAAAGTAACTAAAAAATATTTTTTTTCCAAAGTAACTAAAAAATATTTTTTTTTCCAAAGTAACTAAAAAAATATTTTTTTTCCAAAGTAACTAAAAAAATATTTTTTTTTCCAAAGTAACTAAAAAAATATTTTTTTTTCCAAAGAAACTAAAAAAATATTTTTTTTTCCAAAGTAACTAAAAAAATATTTTTTTTTCCCAAAGTAACTAAAAAAATATTTTTTTTTCCAAAGTAACTAAAAAAATATTTTTTTTCCAAAGTAACTAAAAAATATTTTTATTTCCAAAGTAACTAAAAAAATATTTTTTTTTCCAAAGTAACTAAAAAAATTTTTTTTTTCCAAAGTAACTAAAAAAATATTTTTTTTTTCCAAAGTAACTAAAAAAATATTTTTTTTCCAAAGTAACTAAAAAAATATTTTTTTTTCCAAAGTAACTAAAAAAATATTTTTTTTCCAAAGTAACTAAAAAAATATTTTTTTTTCCAAAGTAACTAAAAAAATATTTTTTTTTCCAAAGTAACTAAAAAAATATTTTTTTTTCCAAAGTAACTAAAAAAATATTTTTTTCCCAAAGTAACTAAAAAAATATTTTTTTTCCAAAGAAACTAAAAAAATATTTTTTTTTCCAAAGTAACTAAAAAAAATATTTTTTTTCCCAAAGTAACTAAAAAAATATTTTTTTTTTCCAAAGTAACTAAAAAAATATATTTTTTCCCAAAGAAACTAAAAAAATATTTTTTTTTCCAAAGTAACTAAAAAAAATATTTTTTTTCCAAAGAAACTAAAAAAATATTTTTTTTTCCAAAGTAACTAAAAAATATTTTTTTTCCAAAGTAACTAAAAAAATATTTTTTTTCCAAAGTAACTAAAAAAATATTTTTTTTTCCAAAGTAACTAAAAAAATATTTTTTTTTCCAAAGAACTAAAAAAATATTTTTTTTCCAAAGTAACTAAAAAAAAATTTTTTTTTTCCAAAGTAACTAAAAAATTATTTTTTTTCCCAAAGTAACTAAAAATTTTTTTTTTTCCAAAGTAACTAAAAAAATTTTTTTTTTCCAAAGTAACTAAAAAAAATTTTTTTTTTTCCAAAGTAACTAAAAAAATTTTTTTTTCCAAAGTAACTAAAAAAATTTTTTTTCCCAAAGTAACTAAAAAAATATTTTTTTTCCAAAGTAACTAAAAAAATATTTTTTTTTCCAAAGTAACTAAAAAAATATTTTTTTTTCCAAAGTAACTAAAAAAATATTTTTTTTTCCAAAGTAACTAAAAAAATATTTTTTTTCCAAAGTAACTAAAAAAATATTTCTTTTTCCAAAGTAACTAAAAAATATTTTTTTTTCCAAAGTAACTAAAAAAATATTTTTTTTTCCAAAGTAACTAAAAAAATATTTTTTTTTCCAAAGAAACTAAAAAAATATTTTTTTTCCAAAGTAACTAAAAAAAATTTTTTTTCCAAAGTAACTAAAAAATTATTTTTTTTCCCAAAGTAACTAAAAATTTATTTTTTTTCCAAAGTAACTAAAAAAATTTTTTTTTTTCCAAAGTAACTAAAAAATTTTTTTTTTTCCAAAGTAACTAAAAAAATTTTTTTTTTCCAAAGTAACTAAAAAAATTTTTTTTTCCAAAGTAACTAAAAAAATATTTTTTTTCCAAAGTAACTAAAAAAATATTTTTTTTTCCAAAGTAACTAAAAAAATATTTTTTTTTCCAAAGTAACTAAAAAAATATTTTTTTTCCAAAGTAACTAAAAAAATATTTTTTTTCCCAAAGTAACTAAAAAAATATTCTTTTTCCAAAGAAACTAAAAAAATATTTTTTTTTCCAAAGTAACTAAAAAAATATTTTTTTTTCCAAAGTAACTAAAAAAATATTTTTTTTTCCAAAGTAACTAAAAAAATATATTTTTTTCCAAAGTAACTAAAAAAATATTTTTTTTTCCAAAGTAACTAAAAAAATATATTTTTTTCCAAAGTAACTAAAAAAATATTTTTTTTTCCAAAGTAACTAAAAAATATTTTTTTTTCCAAAGTAACTAAAAAAATATTTTTTTTCCAAGAAACTAAAAAAATATTTTTTTTTCCAAAGTAACTAAAAAAAATTTTTTTTTTCCAAAGAAACTAAAAAAATATTTTTTTTTCCAAAGTAACTAAAAAATATATTTTTTTTCCAAAGTAACTAAAAAAATATTTTTTTTTCCAAAGTAACTAAAAAAATATTTTTTTTCCAAAGTAACTAAAAAAATATTTTTTTTTCCAAAGTAACTAAAAAAATATTTTTTTTTCCAAAGTAACTAAAAAAATATTTTTTTTCCAAAGAAACTAAAAAATATTTTTTTTTCCAAAGTAACTAAAAAAATATTTTTTTTCCAAAGTAACTAAAAAAATATTTTTTTTTTCCAAAGTAACTAAAAAAATATTTTTTTTCCAAAGTAACTAAAAAATATTTTTATTTCCAAAGTAACTAAAAAAATATTTTTTTTTCCAAAGTAACTAAAAAAATATTTTTTTTTCCAAAGTAACTAAAAAAATATTTTTTTTTCCAAAGTAACTAAAAAAATATTTTTTTTTCCAAAGTAACTAAAAAAATATTTTTTTTTCCAAAGTAACTAAAAAAATAATTTTTTTTCCAAAGTAACTAAAAAATATTTTTTTTTCCAAAGTAACTAAAAAAATATTTTTTTTTCCAAAGTAACTAAAAAAATATTTTTTTTTCCAAAGTAACTAAAAAAATATTTTTTTTCCCAAAGTAACTAAAAAAATAATTTTTTTTCCCAAAGTAACTAAAAAAA
>NW_027634827.1:0-39332 GCF_949748355.1 Melanostigma gelatinosum | reverse complement strand
TTGGAAAAAAAAATTTTTTTTTAGTTACTTTGGAAAAAAAAATATTTTTTAGTTACTTTGGAAAAAAAATATTTTTAGTTACTTTGGAAAATAAATATTTTTTTAGTTACTTTGGAAATAAAATATTTTTTTAGTTACTTTGGAAAAAAAAATATTTTTTTAGTTACTTTGGAAAAAAAAATATTTTTTTAGTTACTTTGGAAAAAAAAAAATTTTTTTTAGTTACTTTGGAAAAAAAAATATTTTTTTAGTTACTTTGGAAAAAAAAATATTTTTTTAGTTACTTTGGAAAAAAAAATATTTTTTTAGTTACTTTGGAAAAAAAATATTTTTTTAGTTACTTTGGAAAAAAAAATATTTTTTTAGTTACTTTGAAAAAAAAATATTTTTTTAGTTACTTTGGAAAATAAAATATTTTTTTAGTTACTTTGGAAAAAAAAATATTTTTTTAGTTACTTTGGAAAAAAAATATTTTTTTAGTTACTTTGGAAAAAAAAATATTTTTTTAGTTACTTTGGAAAAAAAAATATTTTTTTAGTTACTTTGGAAAAAAAAAAAATTTTTTAGTTGCTTTGGAAAAAAATATTTTTTTAGTTACTTTGGAAAAAAAATATTTTTTTTAGTTACTTTGGAAAAAAAAATATTTTTTTAGTTACTTTGGAAAAAAAATATTTTTTTAGTTACTTTGGAAATAAATATTTTTTTAGTTACTTTGGAAATAAAATATTTTTTTAGTTACTTTGGAAAATAAAATATTTTTTTAGTTACTTTGGAAAATAATAAAAATTTTTTTTAGTTACTTTGGAAAAAAAATATTTTTTTAGTTACTTTGGAAAAAAATTTTTTTTTAGTTACTTTGGAAAAAAAAATATTTTTTTAGTTACTTTGGAAAAAAAATATTTTTTTAGTTACTTTGGAAAATAAAATATTTTTTAGTTACTTTGGAAAAAAAATATTTTTTAGTTACTTTGGAAAAAAAAATATTTTTTTAGTTACTTTGGAAAAAAAAATATTTTTTTAGTTACTTTGGAAAAAAAAATATTTTTTAGTTACTTTGGAAAAAAAAATATTTTTTTAGTTACTTTGGAAAAAAAAAAAATTTTTAGTTACTTTGGAAAAAATTTTTTTTTTTTAGTTACTTTGGAAAAAAAAATATTTTTTTAGTTACTTTGGAAAAAAAAATATTTTTTTTAGTTACTTTGGAAAAAAAAAAATTTTTTTAGTTACTTTGGAAAAAAAATATTTTTTTAGTTACTTTGGAAAAAAAAATATTTTTTTAGTTACTTTGGAAAAAAAATATTTTTTTAGTTACTTGGAAAATAAAATATTTTTTTAGTTACTTTGGAAAATAAAATATTCTTTTTAGTTACTTTGAAAAAAAAAATATTTTTTTAGTTACTTTGGAAAAAAAAATATTTTTTTAGTTACTTTGGAAAAAAAAATATTTTTTTAGTTACTTTGGAAAAAAAAATATTTTTTTAGTTACTAAAAAAATATGTTTTTAGTTACTTTGGAAAAAAAAATATTTTTTTTAGTTACTTTGGAAAAAAAAATATTTTTTTAGTTACTTTGGAAAAAAAAATATTTTTTTCGTTACTTGGAAAAAAAATATTTTTTTAGTTACTTTGGAAAAAAAAATTTCTTTTAGTTACTTTGGAAAAAAAATATTTTTTTAGTTACTTTGGAAAAAAAAATATTTTTTTAGTTACTTTGGAAAAAAAAATATTTTTTTAGTTACTTTGGAAAAAAAAATATTTTTTTAGTTACTTTGGAAAAAAAAATATTTTTTAGTTACTTTGGAAAAAAAAATATTTTTTTAGTTACTTTGGAAAAAAAAATATTTTTTTAGTTACTTTGGAAAAAAATATTTTTTTAGTTACTTTGGAAAATAAAATATTTTTTTAGTTACTTGGAAAAAAAATATATTTGATTTTTAGTTACTTTGGAAAAAAAAATTTTTTTAGTTACTTTGGAAAATAAAATATTTTTTTAGTTACTTTGGAAAATAAAATATTTTTTTAGTTACTTTGAAAAAAAATATTTTTTTAGTTACTTTGGAAAAAAAAATATTTTTTTAGTTACTTTGGAAAAAAAAATATTTTTTTAGTTACTTTGGAAAAAAAAATATTTTTTTAGTTACTTTGGAAAAAAAAATATTTTTTTAGTTACTTTGGAAAAAAAAATATTTTTTTAGTTACTAAAAAAATATGTTTTTAGTTACTTTGGAAAAAAAATATTTTTTTAGTTACTTGGAAAAAAAAAAAATTTTTTAGTTACTTTGGCAAAAAAAAAATATTTTTTTAGTTACTTTGGAAAAAAAAATATTTTTTTAGTTACTTTGGAAAAAAATATATTTTTTTAGTTACTTTGGAAAAAAAAATATTTTTTTTAGTTACTTTGGCAAAAAAAAAAATATTTTAGTTACTTTGGAAAAAAAAAATATTTTTTTAGTTACTTTGGAAAAAAAATATTTTTTTAGTTACTTTGGAAAAAAATATATTTTTTAGTTACTTTGAAAAAAAAATATTTTTTTAGTTACTTTGGAAAAAAAATATTTTTTTAGTTACTTGGAAAAAAAGTTACTTTTTTTAGTTACTTGGAAAAAATTTTTTTTTTTTTAGTTACTTTGGAAAAAAAAAACATAGACAATCCCTTCTCTGATTGGATGGAATCCATGTTTGGCAAATGGGAGGCCCTCATCATATGTCCATAGCGGTTTCCATCGCGGTTTTCTTAGCTATTCTCATCACCTGTGGCTGTTGTTGCATCCCCTGCCTCCGAACTTTGATAGGCGTCTTATTACCACAGCTCTCTCCAAGGAAAGGCAACCGCCTCCACATGGTGCTTATCCACTGTTGAATGGAGACCTGCCGGCCCCTGACCCAGAGAGGGGTCATGGGACCAGGAAGAAGAACCAGAGAGAGGAGGCCAAAAGTGGATTTTGTGAGAGTAAACATAGTTTCAAAGATGTTCTTCAGAAAAGTGGCTCAGGACAGTTGCTTTCACAGTCTGTCAATTTCATGAATATCTGCAACTTTCAGAACTTTACTGGCATTTTCACTTTTTTTATGCTCTTAAACGACGTTTCAGGCAGAGAGGAAGTCAAAAGTTGGTTTTGTGAAAGTAAACATAGTTTCAAAGATTTTCTTCAGAAAAGTGGCTCAGGACAGATTTGTCTGGTTTTTCGACATGCTATACTATGACTGTTTTTGACTTTTTTCGACATGCTATACTATGGCTGTTTTTGACTTTTTTCGACATGCTATACTATGGCCGTTTTTGACTTTTTTCGACATGCTATACTATGACTGTTTTTGACTTTTTTCGACATGCTATACTATGGCCGTTTTTGACTTTTTTCGACATGCTATACTATGACCGTTTTTGACTTTTTTTGACATGCTATACTATGGCTGTTTTTGACTTGCTATTCTATGGCTGTTTTTGACTTTTTTCGACATGCTATACTATGGCCGTTTTAGACTTTTTTCCACATGCTATACTATGACCTTTTTTCGACATGCTATACTATTACCGTTTTTGACTTTTTTCGACATGCTATACTGTGACCGTTTTTGACTTTTTTCCACATGCTATACTGTGACCGTTTTTGACTTTTTTCCACATGCTATACTATGACTGTTTTTGGCTTGCTATAGTATGACCGTTTTTGACTTTTTTCAACATGCTATACTATGGCTGTTTTTGACTTGCTATAATATGGCTGTTTTTGACTTTTTTCGACATGCTATACTATGGCTGTTTTTGACTTGCTATTCTATGGCTGTTTTTGATTTTTTTCGACATGCTATACTATGGCCGTTTTAGACTTTTTTCCACATGCTATACAATGGCCGTTTTAGACTTTTTTCGACATGCTATACTATTACCATGCTATACTGTGACCGTTTTTGACTTTTTTTCCACATGCTATACTATGACCTTTTTTCGACATGCTATACTATTACCGTTTTTGACTTTTTTCGACATGCTATACTATGACCGTTTTTGACTTTTTTCGACATGCTATACTGTGACCGTTTTTGACTTTTTTCCACATGCTATACTATGACTGTTTTTGGCTTGCTATACTATGGCTGTTTTTGACTTTTTTCGACATGCTATACTATGGCCGTTTTTGACCTTTTTCGACATGCTATACTATGACCGTTTTTGACTTTTTTCGACATGCTATACTGTGACCGTTTTTGACTTTTTTCCACATGCTATACTATGACCTTTTTTCGACATGCTATACTATGACTGTTTTTGACTTGCTATAGTATGACTGTTTTTGACTTTTTTCCACATGCTATACTATGACCTTTTTTCGACATGCTATACTATTACCGTTTTTGACTTTTTTCGACATGCTATACTATGACCGTTTTTGACTTTTTTCGACATGCTATACTGTGACCGTTTTTGACTTTTTTCCACATGCTATACTATTGCCGTTTCTGGCTTTTTCGACATGCTATACTGTGACCGTTTTTGACTTTTTTCCACATGCTATACTATGACCTTTTTTCGAGATGCTATACTATGACTGTTTTCAACTTGCTATAGTATGACTGCTTTTGACTTTTTTCGACATGCTATACTATGGCTGTTTTTGACTTGCTTTAGTATGACTGTTTATGACTTTTTTTGACATGCTATACTATGACCGTTTTTATCTTTTTCGACATGCTATACTGTGGTCGTGTTTGACTTTTTCCGACACGCTATACTATCACTATATTTGACTTTTTTCGACATGCTATACTTTGGCTGTTTTCAACTTGCTATAGTATGACTGCTTTTGACTTTTTTCGACATGCTATACTATGGCTGTTTTTGACTTGCTTTAGTATGACTGTTTATGACTTTTTTTGACATGCTATACTATGACCGTTTTTATCTTTTTCGACATGCTATACTGTGGTCGTGTTTGACTTTTTCCGACACGCTATACTATCACTATATTTGACTTTTTTCGACATGCTATACTTTGGCTGTTTTCGACTTTTTTCGACATGCTATACTACGACCGTTTTTGACATTTTTCGACACGTTATACTATGACTATATTTTACTTTTTTCCACATGCTATACTATGACCGTTTTTGACTTTCTTCGACATGCTATACTGTGACCGTTTTTGACTTTTTTCCACATGCTATACTATGACCTTTTTTCGAAATGCTATACTATGACTTTTTTCGACATGCTATACTATGGCCGTTTTTGACTTTTTTCGACTTGCTATTCTATGGCTGTTTTTGACTTTTTTCGACATGCTATACTGTGACCGTTTTTGACTTTTTTCCACATGCTATACTATGACCTTTTTTCGACATGCTATACTATTACCGTTTTTGACTTTTTTCGACATGCTATAATATGACCGTTTTTGACTTTTTTCGACATGCTATACTATGGCTGTTTTTGACTTGCTATACTATGGCTGTTTTTGACTTTTTTCGACATGCTATACTATGGCCGTTTTTGACTTTTTTCGACTTGCTATTCTATGGCTGTTTTTGACTTTTTTCGACATGCTATAATATGACCGTTTTTGACTTTTTTCGACATGCTATACTATGGCTGTTTTTGACTTGCTATACTATGGCTGTTTTTGACTTTTTTCGACATGCTATACTATGGCCTTTTTTCGACATGCTATACTATGACCGTTTTTGACTTTTTTCGACATGCTATACTGTGACCGTTTTTGACTTTTTTCGACATGCTATACTGTGACCGTTTTTGACTTTTTTCCACATGCTATACTATGACCTTTTTTCGACATGCTATACTATGACCGTTTTTGACTTTTTTCGACATGCTATACGACCGTTTTTGACTTTTTTCCACATGCTATACTATGACCTTTTTTGACTTTTTTCGACATGCTATACTATGACCGTTTTTGACTTTTTTCGACATGCTATACTATGACCGTTTTTGACTTTTTTCGAGATGCTATACTATGGCTGTTTTTGACTTTTTTCCACATGCTATACTATGACCTTTTTTCGACATGCTATACTATTACCGTTTTTGACTTTTTTCGACATGCTATAATATGACCGTTTTTGACTTTTTTCGACATGCTATACTATGGCTGTTTTTGACTTGCTATACTATGGCTGTTTTTGACTTTTTTCGACATGCTATACTATGGCCGTTTTTGACTTTTTTCGACTTGCTATTCTATGGCTGTTTTTGACTTTTTTCGACATGCTATAATATGACCGTTTTTGACTTTTTTCGACATGCTATACTATGGCTGTTTTTGACTTGCTATACTATGGCTGTTTTTGACTTTTTTCGACATGCTATACTATGGCCTTTTTTCGACATGCTATACTATGACCGTTTTTGACTTTTTTCGACATGCTATACTGTGACCGTTTTTGACTTTTTTCGACATGCTATACTGTGACCGTTTTTGACTTTTTTCCACATGCTATACTATGACCTTTTTTCGACATGCTATACTATGACCGTTTTTGACTTTTTTCGACATGCTATACTGTGACCGTTTTTGACTTTTTTCCACATGCTATACTATGACCTTTTTTGACTTTTTTCGACATGCTATACTATGACCGTTTTTGACTTTTTTCGACATGCTATACTATGACCGTTTTTGACTTTTTTCGAGATGCTATACTATGGCTGTTTTTGACTTGCTATACTATGGCTGTTTTTGACTTTTTTCGACATGCTATACTATGGCCGTTTTTGACTTTTTTCGACATGCTATACTATGACCGTTTTTGACTTTTTTCGACATGCTATACTGTGACTGTTTTTGACTTTTTTCGACATGCTATACTATGACCGTTTTTTCTTTTTTCGACATGCTATACTATGGCTGTTTTTGACTTTTTTTGACATGCTATACTACGACCGTTTTTATCTTTTTCGACACGTTATACTATGACTATATTTTACTTTTTTCCACATGCTATACTATGACCGTTTTTGACTTTCTTCGACATGCTATACTGTGACCGTTTTTGACTTTTTTCCACATGCTATACTATGACCTTTTTTCGACATGCTATACTATGACTTTTTTCGACATGCTATACTATGACTTTTTTCGACATGCTATACTATGACCGTTTTTGACTTTTTTCGACATGCTATACTATGACCGTTTTTGACTTTTTTCGACATGCTATACTATGGCTTTTTTTGACTTGCTATACTATGGCTGTTTTTGACTTTTTTCGACATGCTATACTATGGCCGTTTTTGACTTTTTTCGACATGCTATACTATGACCGTTTTTGACTTTTTTCGACATGCTATACTGTGACCGTTTTTGACTTTTTTCCACATGCTATACTATGGCTGTTTTCGACTTGCTATAGTATGACTGTTTTTGACTTTTTTCGACATGCTATACTATGAAGTTTTTTGACTTTTTTCGACATGCTATACTATGACCGTTTTTGACTTTTTTTGACATGCTATACTATGGCTGTTTTTGACTTGCTATTCTATGGCTGTTTTTGACTTTTTTCGACATGCTATACTATGACCTTTTTTCGACATGCTATACTATTACCGTTTTTGACTTTTTTCGACATGCTATACTATGACCGTTTTTGACTTTTTTCGACATGCTATACTGTGACCGTTTTTGACTTTTTTCCACATGCTATACTATGACCTTTTTTCGACATGCTATACTATGACTGTTTTTGACTTGCTATAGTCATTTATTCTCTTAAACGACGTGTCAGGCAGAGAGGAGGCCAAAAGTGGATTTTGTGAAAGTAAACGTAGTTTCAAAGATGTTCTTCAGAAAAGTGGCTCAGGACAGTTGCTTTCACAGTCTGATGTCATTTTCATGAATATCTGCTTAGTTACTTTATAAAAAAAAATTACTTTTTTAGTTACTTTGGAAAAAAAGTTACTTTTTTAGTTACTTTGTAAAAAAAATTACTTTTTTAGTTACTTTGGAAAAAAAGTTACTTTTTTAGTTACTTTGTAAAAAAAATTACTTTTTTAGTTACTTTGGAAAAAAAGTTACTTTTTTAGTTTGTAAAAAAAATTACTTTTTTAGTTACTTTGGAAAAAAAGTTACTTTTTTAGTTACTTTGGAAAAAAAGTTACTTTTTTAGTTACTTTGGAAAAAAAAGTTACTTTTTTAGTTACTTTGGAAAAAAAGTTACTTTTTTAGTTACTTTGTAAAAAAAATTACTTTTTTAGTTACTTTGGAAAAAAAGTTACTTTTTTAGTTACTTTGGAAAAAAAATTACTTTTTTAGTTACTTTGGGAAAAAAAATATTTATTTAGTTACTTTGGAAAAAAAGTTACTTTTTAGGTTACTTTGGAAAAAAAGTTACTTTTTTAGTTACTTTGGAAAAAAAATATTTTTTTAGTTACTTTGGAAAAAAAAATATTTTTTTAGTTTCTTTGGAAAAAAAAATATAATATAATAAAAAAAAAAGTTTTTTTCCAAAGTAACTAAAAAAATATTTTTTTTTCCAAAGTAACTAAAAAAATATTTTTTTTTCCAAAGTAACTAAAAAAATTTTTTTTTTTCCAAAGTAACTAAAAAAAATTTTTTTTTCCAAAGTAACTAAAAAAAAAAATTGTTTTTCCAAAGTAACTAAAAAATTTTTTTTTTCCAAAGTAACTAAAAAATTATTTTTTTTCCAAAGTAACTAAAAAAATATTTTTTTTTCCAAAGTAACTAAAAAAATATTTTTTTTTCCAAAGTAACTAAAAAAATATTTTTTTTTCCAAAGTAACTAAAAAAATATTTTTTTTTCCAAAGTAACTAAAAAAATATTTTTTTTTCCAAAGTAACTAAAAAAATATTTTTTTTTCCAAAGTAACTAAAAAAATATTTTTTTTCCCAAAGTAACTAAAAAATTATTTTTTTTCCAAAGTAACTAAAAAAATATTTTTTTTTTCCAAAGTAACTAAAAAAATATTTTTTTTTCCAAAGTAACTAAAAAAATATTTTTTTTTCCAAAGTAACTAAAAAAATATTTTTTTTTCCAAAGTAACTAAAAAAATATTTTTTTTTCCAAAGTAACTAAAAAAGTAACTTTTTTTCCAAAGTAACTAAAAAAATATTTTTTTTCCAAAGTAACTAAAAAAGTAACTTTTTTTCCAAAGTAACTAAAAAAATATTTTTTTTCCAAAGTAACTAAAAAAATATTTTTTTTTCCAAAGTAACTAAAAAATATATTTTTTTTTCCAAAGTAACTAAAAAATATGTTTTTTTCCAAAGTAACTAAAAAAATATTTTTTTTCCCAAAGTAACTAAAAAATATGTTTTTTTCCAAAGTAACTAAAAAATTTTTTTTTTTTCCAAAGTAACTAAAATTTTTTATTTTTTCCAAAGTAACTAAAAAAATATTTTTTTTTCCAAAGTAACTAAAAAAATATTTTTTTTTCCAAAGTAACTAAAAAAATATTTTTTTTTCCAAAGTAACTAAAAAAATATTTTTTTTTCCAAAGTAACTAAAAAAATATTTTTTTTCCAAAGTAACTAAAAAAATATTTTTTTTTCCAAAGTAACTAAAAAATTATTTTTTTTTCCAAAGTAACTAAAAAAAAAAAATTTTTTCCAAAGTAACTAAAAAAAAAAAAAATTTTCCAAAGTAACTAAAAAAATATTTTTTTTCCAAAGTAACTAAAAAAATATTTTTTTTTCCAAAGTAACTAAAAAAATATTTTTTTTTCCAAAGTAACTAAAAAAATATTTTTTTTCCAAAGTAACTAAAAAAAAATTTTTTTTTCCAAAGTAACTAAAAAAATATTTTTTTTTCCAAAGTAACTAAAAAAATATATTTTTTTCCAAAGTAACTAAAAAAATATTTTTTTTCCAAAGTAACTAAAAAAATATTTTTTTTTCCAAAGTAACTAAAAAAATATTTTTTTTTCCAAAGTAACTAAAAAATTATTTTTTTTCCAAAGTAACTAAAAAAAAAAAAATTTTTCCAAAGTAACTAAAAGGATATTTTTTTTCCAAAGTAACTAAAAAAATATTTTTTTATCCAAAGTAACTAAAAAAATATTTTTTTTTCCAAAGTAACTAAAAAATTTTTTTTTTTCCAAAGTAACTAAAAAAATATTTTTTTTCCAAAGTAACTAAAAAAATATTTTTTTTTCCAAAGTAACTAAAAAAATATATTTTTTTCCAAAGTAACTAAAAAAATATTTTTTTTTCCAAAGTAACTAAAAAAATATTTTTTTTTCCAAAGTAACTAAAAAAATATTTTTTTTCCCAAAGTAACTAAAAAATTATTTTTTTTCCAAAGTAACTAAAAAAAATTTTTTTTTCCAAAGTAACTAAAAAAATATTTTTTTTTCCAAAGTAACTAAAAAAATATTTTTTTTTCCAAAGTAACTAAAAAAATATTTTTTTTTCCAAAGTAACTAAAAAAATATTTTTTTTTCCAAAGTAACTAAAAAAGTAACTTTTTTTCCAAAGTAACTAAAAAAATATTTTTTTTCCAAAGTAACTAAAAAAATATTTTTTTTTCCAAAGTAACTAAAAAATATATTTTTTTTTCCAAAGTAACTAAAAAATATGTTTTTTTCCAAAGTAACTAAA
Organism: Melanostigma gelatinosum; assembly: GCF_949748355.1. NCBI lineage: Eukaryota > Metazoa > Chordata > Actinopteri > Perciformes > Zoarcidae > Melanostigma > Melanostigma gelatinosum. The sequence goes on along the minus strand of NW_027634827.1, from coordinate 28,756 downwards.
AAAATATTTTTTTTCCCAAAGTAACTAAAAAAAAAAAAAAAAATTCCAAAGTAACTAAAAAAAATTTTTTTTTTCCAAAGTAACTAAAAAAAATTTTTTTTTCCAAAGTAACTAAAAAATTTTTTTTTTTTCCAAAGTAACTAAAATTTTTTATTTTTTCCAAAGTAACTAAAAAAATTTTTTTTTTTCCAAAGTAACTAAAAAAATATTTTTTTTTCCAAAGTAACTAAAAAAATATTTTTTTTCCAAAGTAACTAAAAAAAAATTTTTTTTTCCAAAGTAACTAAAAAAATATTTTTTTTTCCAAAGTAACTAAAAAAATATATTTTTTTCCAAAGTAACTAAAAAAATATTTTTTTTCCAAAGTAACTAAAAAAATATTTTTTTTTCCAAAGTAACTAAAAAAATATTTTTTTTTCCAAAGTAACTAAAAAATTATTTTTTTTCCAAAGTAACTAAAAAAAAAAAAAATTTTCCAAAGTAACTAAAAGGATATTTTTTTTCCAAAGTAACTAAAAAAATATTTTTTTATCCAAAGTAACTAAAAAAATATTTTTTTTTCCAAAGTAACTAAAAAATTTTTTTTTTTCCAAAGTAACTAAAAAAATATTTTTTTTCCAAAGTAACTAAAAAAATATTTTTTTTTCCAAAGTAACTAAAAAAATATATTTTTTTCCAAAGTAACTAAAAAAATATTTTTTTTTCCAAAGTAACTAAAAAAATATTTTTTTTTCCAAAGTAACTAAAAAAATATTTTTTTTCCCAAAGTAACTAAAAAATTATTTTTTTTCCAAAGTAACTAAAAAAAATTTTTTTTTCCAAAGTAACTAAAAAAATATTTTTTTTTCCAAAGTAACTAAAAAAATATTTTTTTTTCCAAAGTAACTAAAAAAATATTTTTTTTTCCAAAGTAACTAAAAAAATATTTTTTTTTCCAAAGTAACTAAAAAAGTAACTTTTTTTCCAAAGTAACTAAAAAAATATTTTTTTTCCAAAGTAACTAAAAAAATATTTTTTTTTCCAAAGTAACTAAAAAATATATTTTTTTTTCCAAAGTAACTAAAAAATATGTTTTTTTCCAAAGTAACTAAAAAAATATTTTTTTTCCCAAAGTAACTAAAAAAAAAAAAAAAAATTCCAAAGTAACTAAAAAAAATTTTTTTTTTCCAAAGTAACTAAAAAAAATTTTTTTTTCCAAAGTAACTAAAAAATTTTTTTTTTTCCAAAGTAACTAAAATTTTTTATTTTTTCCAAAGTAACTAAAAAAATTTTTTTTTTTCCAAAGTAACTAAAAAAATATTTTTTTTTCCAAAGTAACTAAAAAAATATTTTTTTTTCCAAAGTAACTAAAAAAATATATTTTTTTCCAAAGTAACTAAAAAAATATATTTTTTTCCAAAGTAACTAAAAAAATATTTTTTTTCCAAAGTAACTAAAAAAATATTTTTTTTTCCAAAGTAACTAAAAAAATATTTTTTTTTCCAAAGTAACTAAAAAAGTAACTTTTTTTCCAAAGTAACTAAAAAAATATTTTTTTTCCAAAGTAACTAAAAAAATATTTTTTTTTCCAAAGTAACTAAAAAATATATTTTTTTTTCCAAAGTAACTAAAAAATATGTTTTTTTCCAAAGTAACTAAAAAAATATTTTTTTTCCCAAAGTAACTAAAAAAAAAAAAAAAATTCCAAAGTAACTAAAAAAAATTTTTTTTTTCCAAAGTAACTAAAAAAATTTTTTTTTTCCAAAGTAACTAAAAATTTTTTTTTTTTTCCAAAGTAACTAAAATTTTTTATTTTTTCCAAAGTAACTAAAAAAATTTTTTTTTTTCCAAAGTAACTAAAAAAATATTTTTTTTTCCAAAGTAACTAAAAAAATATTTTTTTTTCCAAAGTAACTAAAAAAATATATTTTTTTCCAAAGTAACTAAAAAAATATTTTTTTTTCCAAAGTAACTAAAAAAATATTTTTTTTCCAAAGTAACTAAAAAAAAATTTTTTTTTCCAAAGTAACTAAAAAAATATTTTTTTTTCCAAAGTAACTAAAAAAATATATTTTTTTCCAAAGTAACTAAAAAAATATTTTTTTTCCAAAGTAACTAAAAAAATATTTTTTTTTCCAAAGTAACTAAAAAAATATTTTTTTTTTCCAAAGTAACTAAAAAATTTTTTTTTCCAAAGTAACTAAAAAAAAAAAAAATTTTCCAAAGTAACTAAAAAAATATTTTTTTTTCCAAAGTAACTAAAAAAATATTTTTTTTTCCAAAGTAACTAAAAAAATATTTTTTTTTTCCAAAGTAACTAAAAAATTTTTTTTTTCCAAAGTAACTAAAAAAATATTTTTTTTTCCAAAGTAACTAAAAAAATTTTTTTTTTCCAAAGTAACTAAAAAAATATTTTTTTTTTCCAAAGTAACTAAAAAAATATTTTTTTTCCAAAGTAACTAAAAAAAATATTTTTTTTTCCAAAGTAACTAAAAAAATATTTTTTTTTCCAAAGTAACTAAAAAAATATATTTTTTTCCAAAGTAACTAAAAAAATATTTTTTTTCCAAAGTAACTAAAAAAATATTTTTTTTTCCAAAGTAACTAAAAAATTATTTTTTTTCCAAAGTAACTAAAAAAAATATTTTTTTTTCCAAAGTAACTAAAAAAATATTTTTTTTTCCAAAGTAACTAAAAAAATATTTTTTTTCCAAAGTAACTAAAAAAATATTTTTTTTTCCAAAGTAACTAAAAAAATATTTTTTTTTCCAAAGTAACTAAAAAAATATTTTTTTTTCCAAAGTAACTAAAAAAATATTTTTTTTTCCAAAGTAACTAAAAAAATATTTTTTTTTCCAAAGTAACTAAAAAAATATTTTTTTTTCCAAAGTAACTAAAAAAATATTTTTTTTTCCAAAGTAACTAAAAAAATATTTTTTTTTCCAAAGTAACTAAAAAAATATATTTTTTTCCAAAGTAACTAAAAAAATATTTTTTTTCCAAAGTAACTAAAAAAATATTTTTTTTTCCAAAGTAACTAAAAAAATATTTTTTTTTCCAAAGTAACTAAAAATTTTTTTTTTTTCCAAAGTAACTAAAAAAAAAAATTTTTTTCCAAAGTAACTAAAAAAATATTTTTTTTCCAAAGTAACTAAAAAAATATTTTTTTTTCCAAAGTAACTAAAAAAATATTTTTTTTTTCCAAAGTAACTAAAAAATTTTTTTTTTCCAAAGTAACTAAAAAAATATTTTTTTTTCCAAAGTAACTAAAAAAATATTTTTTTTCCAAAGTAACTAAAAAAATATTTTTTTTTTCCAAAGTAACTAAAAAAATATTTTTTTTCCAAAGTAACTAAAAAAAATATTTTTTTTTCCAAAGTAACTAAAAAAATATTTTTTTTTCCAAAGTAACTAAAAAAATATATTTTTTTCCAAAGTAACTAAAAAAATATTTTTTTTCCAAAGTAACTAAAAAAATATTTTTTTTTCCAAAGTAACTAAAAAATTATTTTTTTTCCAAAGTAACTAAAAAAAATATTTTTTTTTCCAAAGTAACTAAAAAAATATTTTTTTTTCCAAAGTAACTAAAAAAATATTTTTTTTCCAAAGTAACTAAAAAAATATTTTTTTTTCCAAAGTAACTAAAAAAATATTTTTTTTTCCAAAGTAACTAAAAAAATATTTTTTTTTCCAAAGTAACTAAAAAAATATTTTTTTTTCCAAAGTAACTAAAAAAATATTTTTTTTTCCAAAGTAACTAAAAAAATATTTTTTTTTCCAAAGTAACTAAAAAAATATTTTTTTTTCCAAAGTAACTAAAAAAATATTTTTTTTTCCAAAGTAACTAAAAAAATATTTTTTTTTCCAAAGTAACTAAAAAAATATTTTTTTTTCCAAAGTAACTAAAAAAATTTTTTTTTTTCCAAAGTAACTAAAAAAATATTTTTTTTTCCAAAGTAACTAAAAAAATTTTTTTTTTCCAAAGTAACTAAAAAAATATTTTTTTTTCCAAAGTAACTAAAAAAGTAACTTTTTTTCCAAAGTAACTAAAAAAATATTTTTTTTTCCAAAGTAACTAAAAAAGTAACTTTTTTCCAAAGTAACTAAAAAAATATTTTTTTTTCCAAAGTAACTAAAAAAGTAACTTTTTTCCAAAGTAACTAAAAAAATATTTTTTTTTCCAAAGTAACTAAAAAAATATTTTTTTTTCCAAAGTAACTAAAAAAATATTTTTTTTTCCAAAGTAACTAAAAAAATTTTTTTTTTCCAAAGTAACTAAAAAAAAAATTGTTTTTCCAAAGTAACTAAAATTTTTTTTTTTTCCAAAGTAACTAAAAAATTATTTTTTTTCCAAAGTAACTAAAAAAATATTTTTTTTTCCAAAGTAACTAAAAAAATATTTTTTTTTCCAAAGTAACTAAAAAAATATTTTTTTTCCAAAGTAACTAAAAAAATATTTTTTTTTCCAAAGTAACTAAAAAAATATTTTTTTTTCCAAAGTAACTAAAAAAATATTTTTTTTTCCAAAGTAACTAAAAAAATATTTTTTTTTCCAAAGTAACTAAAAAAATATTTTTTTTTCCAAAGTAACTAAAAAAATATTTTTTTTTCCAAAGTAACTAAAAAAATATTTTTTTTTCCAAAGTAACTAAAAAAATATTTTTTTTTCCAAAGTAACTAAAAAAATATTTTTTTTTCCAAAGTAACTAAAAAAATATTTTTTTTTCCAAAGTAACTAAAAAAATATTTTTTTTTCCAAAGTAACTAAAAAAATTTTTTTTTTCCAAAGTAACTAAAAAAATATTTTTTTTTCCAAAGTAACTAAAAAAGTAACTTTTTTTCCAAAGTAACTAAAAAAATTTTTTTTTTCCAAAGTAACTAAAAAAGTAACTTTTTTCCAAAGTAACTAAAAAAATATTTTTTTTTCCAAAGTAACTAAAAAAGTAACTTTTTTCCAAAGTAACTAAAAAAATATTTTTTTTTCCAAAGTAACTAAAAAAATATATTTTTTTTCCAAAGTAACTAAAAAAATATTTTTTTTCCAAAGTAACTAAAAAAATATTTTTTTTTCCAAAGTAACTAAAAAAATATTTTTTTTTCCAAAGTAACTAAAAAAGTAACTTTTTTTCCAAAGTAACTAAAAAAAATTTTTTTTTTCCAAAGTAACTAAAAAAGTAACTTTTTTCCAAAGTAACTAAAAAAATATTTTTTTTTCCAAAGTAACTAAAAAAGTAACTTTTTTCCAAAGTAACTAAAAAAATATTTTTTTTTCCAAAGTAACTAAAAAAATATATTTTTTTCCAAAGTAACTAAAAAAATATTTTTTTTCCAAAGTAACTAAAAAAAAAAAAATTTTTCCAAAGTAACTAAAAAAATATTTTTTTTTCCAAAGTAACTAAAAAAATATTTTTTTTTCCAAAGTAACTAAAAAAATATTTTTTTTTCCAAAGTAACTAAAAAAATATTTTTTTTTCCAAAGTAACTAAAAAAATATTTTTTTTTCCAAAGTAACTAAAAAAATATTTTTTTTTCCAAAGTAACTAAAAAAATATTTTTTTTCCCAAAGTAACTAAAAAATTATTTTTTTTCCAAAGTAACTAAAAAAATATTTTTTTTTCCAAAGTAACTAAAAAAATATTTTTTTTTCCAAAGTAACTAAAAAAATATTTTTTTTTCCAAAGTAACTAAAAAAATATTTTTTTTTCCAAAGTAACTAAAAAAATATTTTTTTTTCCAAAGTAACTAAAAAAGTAACTTTTTTTCCAAAGTAACTAAAAAAATATTTTTTTTCCAAAGTAACTAAAAAAATATTTTTTTTTCCAAAGTAACTAAAAAATATATATTTTTTTCCAAAGTAACTAAAAAATATGTTTTTTTCCAAAGTAACTAAAAAAATATTTTTTTTCCCAAAGTAACTAAAAAAAAAAAAAAAAATTCCAAAGTAACTAAAAAAAATTTTTTTTTTCCAAAGTAACTAAAAAATTTTTTTTTTTCCAAAGTAACTAAAAATTTTTTTTTTTTTCCAAAGTAACTAAAATTTTTTATTTTTTCCAAAGTAACTAAAAAAATATTTTTTTTTCCAAAGTAACTAAAAAAATATTTTTTTTTCCAAAGTAACTAAAAAAATATTTTTTTTTCCAAAGTAACTAAAAAAATATATTTTTTTCCAAAGTAACTAAAAAAATATTTTTTTTTCCAAAGTAACTAAAAAAATATTTTTTTTCCAAAGTAACTAAAAAAATATTTTTTTTTCCAAAGTAACTAAAAAAATATTTTTTTTTCCAAAGTAACTAAAAAAATTTTTTTTTTCCAAAGTAACTAAAAAAATATTTTTTTTTCCAAAGTAACTAAAAAAGTAACTTTTTTTCCAAAGTAACTAAAAAAAATTTTTTTTTTCCAAAGTAACTAAAAAAGTAACTTTTTTCCAAAGTAACTAAAAAAATATTTTTTTTTCCAAAGTAACTAAAAAAGTAACTTTTTTCCAAAGTAACTAAAAAAATATTTTTTTTTCCAAAGTAACTAAAAAAATATATTTTTTTTCCAAAGTAACTAAAAAAATATTTTTTTTTCCAAAGTAACTAAAAAAATATTTTTTTTTCCAAAGTAACTAAAAAAATATTTTTTTTTCCAAAGTAACTAAAAAAGTAACTTTTTTTTCCAAAGTAACTAAAAAAAATTTTTTTTTTCCAAAGTAACTAAAAAAGTAACTTTTTTCCAAAGTAACTAAAAAAATATTTTTTTTTCCAAAGTAACTAAAAAAGTAACTTTTTTCCAAAGTAACTAAAAAAATATTTTTTTTTCCAAAGTAACTAAAAAAATATATTTTTTTCCAAAGTAACTAAAAAAATATTTTTTTTCCAAAGTAACTAAAAAAAAAAAATTTTTTCCAAAGTAACTAAAAAAATATTTTTTTTTCCAAAGTAACTAAAAAAATATTTTTTTTTCCAAAGTAACTAAAAAAATATTTTTTTTTCCAAAGTAACTAAAAAAATATTTTTTTTTCCAAAGTAACTAAAAAAATATTTTTTTTTCCAAAGTAACTAAAAAAATATTTTTTTTTCCAAAGTAACTAAAAAAATATTTTTTTTCCCAAAGTAACTAAAAAATTATTTTTTTTCCAAAGTAACTAAAAAAATATTTTTTTTTCCAAAGTAACTAAAAAAATATTTTTTTTTCCAAAGTAACTAAAAAAATATTTTTTTTTCCAAAGTAACTAAAAAAATATTTTTTTTTCCAAAGTAACTAAAAAAATATTTTTTTTTCCAAAGTAACTAAAAAAGTAACTTTTTTTCCAAAGTAACTAAAAAAATATTTTTTTTCCAAAGTAACTAAAAAAATATTTTTTTTTCCAAAGTAACTAAAAAATATATATTTTTTTCCAAAGTAACTAAAAAATATGTTTTTTTCCAAAGTAACTAAAAAAATATTTTTTTTCCCAAAGTAACTAAAAAAAAAAAAAAAAATTCCAAAGTAACTAAAAAAAATTTTTTTTTTCCAAAGTAACTAAAAAAATTTTTTTTTTCCAAAGTAACTAAAAATTTTTTTTTTTTTCCAAAGTAACTAAAATTTTTTATTTTTTCCAAAGTAACTAAAAAAATATTTTTTTTTCCAAAGTAACTAAAAAAATATTTTTTTTTCCAAAGTAACTAAAAAAATATTTTTTTTTCCAAAGTAACTAAAAAAATATATTTTTTTCCAAAGTAACTAAAAAAATATTTTTTTTTCCAAAGTAACTAAAAAAATATTTTTTTTCCAAAGTAACTAAAAAAATATTTTTTTTTCCAAAGTAACTAAAAAAATATTTTTTTTTCCAAAGTAACTAAAAAAATTTTTTTTTTCCAAAGTAACTAAAAAAATATTTTTTTTTCCAAAGTAACTAAAAAAGTAACTTTTTTTCCAAAGTAACTAAAAAATTTTTTTTTTTTCCACAGTAACTAAAAAAGTAACTTTTTTCCAAAGTAACTAAAAAAATATTTTTTTTTCCAAAGTAACTAAAAAAGTAACTTTTTTCCAAAGTAACTAAAAAAATATTTTTTTTTCCAAAGTAACTAAAAAAATATATTTTTTTTCCAAAGTAACTAAAAAAATATTTTTTTTTCCAAAGTAACTAAAAAAATATTTTTTTTTCCAAAGTAACTAAAAAAATTTTTTTTTTCCAAAGTAACTAAAAAAATATTTTTTTTCCCAAAGTAACTAAAAAAGTAACTTTTTTTCCAAAGTAACTAAAAAAATTTTTTTTTTTCCAAAGTAACTAAAAAAGTAACTTTTTTCCAAAGTAACTAAAAAAATATTTTTTTTTCCAAAGTAACTAAAAAAGTAACTTTTTTCCAAAGTAACTAAAAAAATATTTTTTTTTCCAAAGTAACTAAAAAAATATATTTTTTTCCAAAGTAACTAAAAAAATATTTTTTTTCCAAAGTAACTAAAAAAAAAAAATTTTTTCCAAAGTAACTAAAAAAATATTTTTTTTTCCAAAGTAACTAAAAAAATATTTTTTTTTCCAAAGTAACTAAAAAAATATTTTTTTTTCCAAAGTAACTAAAAAAATATTTTTTTTTCCAAAGTAACTAAAAAAATATTTTTTTTTCCAAAGTAACTAAAAAAATATTTTTTTTTCCAAAGTAACTAAAAAAATATTTTTTTTCCCAAAGTAACTAAAAAATTATTTTTTTTCCAAAGTAACTAAAAAAATATTTTTTTTTCCAAAGTAACTAAAAAAATATTTTTTTTTCCAAAGTAACTAAAAAAATATTTTTTTTTCCAAAGTAACTAAAAAAATATTTTTTTTTCCAAAGTAACTAAAAAAATATTTTTTTTTCCAAAGTAACTAAAAAAGTAACTTTTTTTCCAAAGTAACTAAAAAAATATTTTTTTTCCAAAGTAACTAAAAAAATATTTTTTTTTCCAAAGTAACTAAAAAATATATATTTTTTTCCAAAGTAACTAAAAAATATGTTTTTTTCCAAAGTAACTAAAAAAATATTTTTTTTCCCAAAGTAACTAAAAAAAAAAAAAAAAATTCCAAAGTAACTAAAAAAAATTTTTTTTTTCCAAAGTAACTAAAAAAAATTTTTTTTTCCAAAGTAACTAAAATTTTTTTTTTTTTTCCAAAGTAACTAAAATTTTTTATTTTTTCCAAAGTAACTAAAAAAATTTTTTTTTTTCCAAAGTAACTAAAAAAATATTTTTTTTTCCAAAGTAACTAAAAAAATATTTTTTTTTCGAAAGTAACTAAAAAAATATATTTTTTTCCAAAGTAACTAAAAAAATATTTTTTTTTCCAAAGTAACTAAAAAAATATTTTTTTTCCAAAGTAACTAAAAAAAAAATTTTTTTTCCAAAGTAACTAAAAAAATATTTTTTTTTCCAAAGTAACTAAAAAAATATTTTTTTTTCCAAAGTAACTAAAAAAATATTTTTTTTCCAAAGTAACTAAAAAAATATTTTTTTTTCCAAAGTAACTAAAAAAATATTTATTTTTCCAAAGTAACTAAAAAAATTTTTTTTTTCCAAAGTAACTAAAAAAAAAAAAATTTTTCCAAAGTAACTAAAAAAATATTTTTTTTTCCAAAGTAACTAAAAAAATATTTTTTTTTCCAAAGTAACTAAAAAAATATTTTTTTTTCCAAAGTAACTAAAAAAATATTTTTTTTTCCAAAGTAACTAAAAAAATATATTTTTTTCCAAAGTAACTAAAAAAATATTTTTTTTTCCAAAGTAACTAAAAAAATATTTTTTTTCCAAAGTAACTAAAAAAATATTTTTTTTCCAAAGTAACTAAAAAAATATTTTTTTTTCCAAAGTAACTAAAAAAATATTTTTTTTTCCAAAGTAACTAAAAATTTTTTTTTTTCCAAAGTAACTAAAAAAAAAAATTTTTTTCCAAAGTAACTAAAAAAATATTTTTTTTTCCAAAGTAACTAAAAAAATATTTTTTTTTCCAAAGTAACTAAAAAAATATTTTTTTTTCCAAAGTAACTAAAAAAATATTTTTTTTCCAAAGTAACTAAAAAAATATTTTTTTTTCCAAAGTAACTAAAAAAATATTTTTTTTTCCAAAGTAACTAAAAAAATATTTTTTTTTCCAAAGTAACTAAAAAAATATTTTTTTTTCCAAAGTAACTAAAAAAATATTTTTTTTTCCAAAGTAACTAAAAAAATATTTTTTTTCCAAAGTAACTAAAAAAATATTTTTTTTTCCAAAGTAACTAAAAAAATATTTTTTTTTCCAAAGTAACTAAAAAAATATTTTTTTTTCCAAAGTAACTAAAAAAATATTTTTTTTTCCAAAGTAACTAAAAAAATATTTTTTTTTCCAAAGTAACTAAAAAAATATTTTTTTTTCCAAAGTAACTAAAAAAATATTTTTTTTCCCAAAGTAACTAAAAAAATATTTTTTTTTCCAAAGTAACTAAAAAAATATTTTTTTTTCCAAAGTAACTAAAAAAATATATTTTTTTCCAAAGTAACTAAAAAAATATATTTTTTTCCAAAGTAACTAAAAAAATATATTTTTTTCCAAAGTAACTAAAAAAATATTTTTTTTTCCAAAGTAACGAAAAAAATATTTTTTTTTCCAAAGTAACTAAAAAAATATTTTTTTTTCCAAAGTAACTAAAAAAATATTTTTTTTCCAAAGTAACTAAAAAAATATTTTTTTTTCCAAAGTAACTAAAAAAATATTTTTTTTTCCAAAGTAACTAAAAAATCTTTTTTTTTTCCAAAGTAACTAAAAAAAATTTTTTTTTTCCAAAGTAACTAAAAAAATATTTTTTTTTCCAAAGTAACTAAAAAAATATTTTTTTTTCCAAAGTAACTAAAAAAAATTTTTTTTTTCCAAAGTAACTAAAAATTTTTTTTTTTTTTCCAAAGTAACTAAAAATTTTTTTTTTTTTCCAAAGTAACTAAAAATTATTTTTTTTTCCAAAGTAACTAAAAAAATTTTTTTTTTCCAAAGTAACTAAAAAATTATTTTTTTTTCCAAAGTAACTAAAAAAAATTTTTTTTTCCAAAGTAACTAAAAAAATATTTTTTTTCCAAAGTAACTAAAAAAATATTTTTTTTTCCAAAGTAACTAAAAAAATATTTTTTTTTCCAAAGTAACTAAAAAAATATTTTTTTTTCCAAAGTAACTAAAAAAATATTTTTTTTTCCAAAGTAACTAAAAAAATATTTTTTTTTCCAAAGTAACTAAAAAAATATTTTTTTTTCCAAAGTAACTAAAAAAATATTTTTTTTCCCAAAGTAACTAAAAAATTATTTTTTTTCCAAAGTAACTAAAAAAATATTTTTTTTTCCAAAGTAACTAAAAAAATATTTTTTTTTCCAAAGTAACTAAAAAAATATTTTTTTTTCCAAAGTAACTAAAAAAATATTTTTTTTTCCAAAGTAACTAAAAAAATATTTTTTTTTCCAAAGTAACTAAAAAAGTAACTTTTTTTCCAAAGTAACTAAAAAAATATTTTTTTTCCAAAGTAACTAAAAAAATATTTTTTTTTCCAAAGTAACTAAAAAATATATATTTTTTTCCAAAGTAACTAAAAAATATGTTTTTTTCCAAAGTAACTAAAAAAATATTTTTTTTCCCAAAGTAACTAAAAAAAAAAAAAAAATTCCAAAGTAACTAAAAAAAATTTTTTTTTTCCAAAGTAACTAAAAAAAATTTTTTTTTCCAAAGTAACTAAAATTTTTTTTTTTTTTCCAAAGTAACTAAAATTTTTTATTTTTTCCAAAGTAACTAAAAAAATTTTTTTTTTTCCAAAGTAACTAAAAAAATATTTTTTTTTCCAAAGTAACTAAAAAAATATTTTTTTTTCGAAAGTAACTAAAAAAATATATTTTTTTCCAAAGTAACTAAAAAAATATTTTTTTTTCCAAAGTAACTAAAAAAATATTTTTTTTCCAAAGTAACTAAAAAAAAAATTTTTTTTCCAAAGTAACTAAAAAAATATTTTTTTTTCCAAAGTAACTAAAAAAATATTTTTTTTTCCAAAGTAACTAAAAAAATATTTTTTTTCCAAAGTAACTAAAAAAATATTTTTTTTTCCAAAGTAACTAAAAAAATATTTATTTTTCCAAAGTAACTAAAAAAATTTTTTTTTTCCAAAGTAACTAAAAAAAAAAAAATTTTTCCAAAGTAACTAAAAAAATATTTTTTTTTCCAAAGTAACTAAAAAAATATTTTTTTTTCCAAAGTAACTAAAAAAATATTTTTTTTTCCAAAGTAACTAAAAAAATATTTTTTTTTCCAAAGTAACTAAAAAAATATATTTTTTTCCAAAGTAACTAAAAAAATATTTTTTTTTCCAAAGTAACTAAAAAAATATTTTTTTTCCAAAGTAACTAAAAAAATATTTTTTTTCCAAAGTAACTAAAAAAATATTTTTTTTTCCAAAGTAACTAAAAAAATATTTTTTTTTCCAAAGTAACTAAAAATTTTTTTTTTTCCAAAGTAACTAAAAAAAAAAATTTTTTTCCAAAGTAACTAAAAAAATATTTTTTTTTCCAAAGTAACTAAAAAAATATTTTTTTTTCCAAAGTAACTAAAAAAATATTTTTTTTTCCAAAGTAACTAAAAAAATATTTTTTTTCCAAAGTAACTAAAAAAATATTTTTTTTTCCAAAGTAACTAAAAAAATATTTTTTTTTCCAAAGTAACTAAAAAAATATTTTTTTTTCCAAAGTAACTAAAAAAATATTTTTTTTTCCAAAGTAACTAAAAAAATATTTTTTTTTCCAAAGTAACTAAAAAAATATTTTTTTTCCAAAGTAACTAAAAAAATATTTTTTTTTCCAAAGTAACTAAAAAAATATTTTTTTTTCCAAAGTAACTAAAAAAATATTTTTTTTTCCAAAGTAACTAAAAAAATATTTTTTTTTCCAAAGTAACTAAAAAAATATTTTTTTTTCCAAAGTAACTAAAAAAATATTTTTTTTTCCAAAGTAACTAAAAAAATATTTTTTTTCCCAAAGTAACTAAAAAAATATTTTTTTTTCCAAAGTAACTAAAAAAATATTTTTTTTTCCAAAGTAACTAAAAAAATATATTTTTTTCCAAAGTAACTAAAAAAATATATTTTTTTCCAAAGTAACTAAAAAAATATATTTTTTTCCAAAGTAACTAAAAAAATATTTTTTTTTCCAAAGTAACGAAAAAAATATTTTTTTTTCCAAAGTAACTAAAAAAATATTTTTTTTTCCAAAGTAACTAAAAAAATATTTTTTTTCCAAAGTAACTAAAAAAATATTTTTTTTTCCAAAGTAACTAAAAAAATATTTTTTTTTCCAAAGTAACTAAAAAATCTTTTTTTTTTCCAAAGTAACTAAAAAAAATTTTTTTTTTCCAAAGTAACTAAAAAAATATTTTTTTTTCCAAAGTAACTAAAAAAATATTTTTTTTTCCAAAGTAACTAAAAAAAATTTTTTTTTTCCAAAGTAACTAAAAATTTTTTTTTTTTTTCCAAAGTAACTAAAAATTTTTTTTTTTTTCCAAAGTAACTAAAAATTATTTTTTTTTCCAAAGTAACTAAAAAAATTTTTTTTTTCCAAAGTAACTAAAAAATTATTTTTTTTTCCAAAGTAACTAAAAAATTATTTTTTTTTCCAAAGTAACTAAAAAAATTTTTTTTTCCAAAGTAACTAAAAAAATATTTTTTTTTCCAAAGTAACTAAAAAAATATTTTTTTTCCAAAGTAACTAAAAAAATATTTTTTTTTCCAAAGTAACTAAAAAAATATTTTTTTTCCAAAGTAACTAAAAAAAATTTTTTTTTTCCAAAGTAACTAAAAAAATATTTTTTTTTCCAAAGTAACTAAAAAAATATATTTTTTTCCAAAGTAACTAAAAAAATATTTTTTTTCCAAAGTAACTAAAAAAATATTTTTTTTTCCAAAGTAACTAAAAATTTTTTTTTTTCCAAAGTAACTAAAAAAAAAAATTTTTTTTCCAAAGTAACTAAAAAAATATTTTTTTTTCCAAAGTAACTAAAAAAATATTTTTTTTCCAAAGTAACTAAAAAAATATTTTTTTTTCCAAAGTAACTAAAAAAATATTTTTTTTTCCAAAGTAACTAAAAAATTTTTTTTTTCCAAAGTAACTAAAAAAAAAATTTTTTTCCAAAGTAACTAAAAAAATATTTTTTTTTCCAAAGTAACTAAAAAAATATTTTTTTTTCCAAAGTAACTAAAAAAATATTTTTTTTCCAAAGTAACTAAAAAAATATTTTTTTTTCCAAAGTAACTAAAAAAATATTTTTTTTTCCAAAGTAACTAAAAAAATATTTTTTTTTCCAAAGTAACTAAAAAAATATTTTTTTTTCCAAAGTAACTAAAAAAATATTTTTTTTTCCAAAGTAACTAAAAAAATATTTTTTTTCCAAAGTAACTAAAAAAATATTTTTTTTTCCAAAGTAACTAAAAAAATATTTTTTTTTCCAAAGTAACTAAAAAAATATTTTTTTTTCCAAAGTAACTAAAAAAATATATTTTTTTCCAAAGTAACTAAAAAAATATTTTTTTTTCCAAAGTAACTAAAAAAATATTTTTTTTTCCAAAGTAACTAAAAAAATATTTTTTTTCCCAAAGTAACTAAAAAAATATTTTTTTTTCCAAAGTAACTAAAAAAATATTTTTTTTTCCAAAGTAACTAAAAAAATATATTTTTTTCCAAAGTAACTAAAAAAATATATTTTTTTCCAAAGTAACTAAAAAAATATATTTTTTTCCAAAGTAACTAAAAAAATATATTTTTTTCCAAAGTAACGAAAAAAATATTTTTTTTTCCAAAGTAACTAAAAAAATATTTTTTTTTCCAAAGTAACTAAAAAAATATTTTTTTTCCAAAGTAACTAAAAAAATATTTTTTTTTCCAAAGTAACTAAAAAAATATTTTTTTTTCCAAAGTAACTAAAAAATCTTTTTTTTTTCCAAAGTAACTAAAAAAAATTTTTTTTTTCCAAAGTAACTAAAAAAATATTTTTTTTTCCAAAGTAACTAAAAAAATATTTTTTTTTCCAAAGTAACTAAAAAAAATTTTTTTTTTCCAAAGTAACTAAAAATTTTTTTTTTTTTTCCAAAGTAACTAAAAATTTTTTTTTTTTTCCAAAGTAACTAAAAATTATTTTTTTTTCCAAAGTAACTAAAAAAATTTTTTTTTTCCAAAGTAACTAAAAAATTATTTTTTTTTCCAAAGTAACTAAAAAATTATTTTTTTTTCCAAAGTAACTAAAAAAATTTTTTTTTCCAAAGTAACTAAAAAAATATTTTTTTTTCCAAAGTAACTAAAAAAATATTTTTTTTCCAAAGTAACTAAAAAAATATTTTTTTTTCCAAAGTAACTAAAAAAATATTTTTTTTCCAAAGTAACTAAAAAAAATTTTTTTTTTCCAAAGTAACTAAAAAAATATTTTTTTTTCCAAAGTAACTAAAAAAATATATTTTTTTCCAAAGTAACTAAAAAAATATTTTTTTTCCAAAGTAACTAAAAAAATATTTTTTTTTCCAAAGTAACTAAAAATTTTTTTTTTTTCCAAAGTAACTAAAAAAAAAATTTTTTTTTCCAAAGTAACTAAAAAAA
Source organism: Melanostigma gelatinosum (assembly GCF_949748355.1). Classification (NCBI taxonomy): domain Eukaryota; kingdom Metazoa; phylum Chordata; class Actinopteri; order Perciformes; family Zoarcidae; genus Melanostigma; species Melanostigma gelatinosum. Next base: position 13,204 of record NW_027634827.1, on the reverse strand, counting down.
TATTTTTTTTTCCAAAGTAACTAAAAAAATATTTTTTTTCCAAAGTAACTAAAAAAATATTTTTTTTTCCAAAGTAACTAAAAAAATATTTTTTTTTCCAAAGTAACTAAAAAAATATTTTTTTTTCCAAAGTAACTAAAAAAATATTTTTTTTTCCAAAGTAACTAAAAAAATATTTTTTTTTCCAAAGTAACTAAAAAAATATTTTTTTTTCCAAAGTAACTAAAAAAATATTTTTTTTTCCAAAGTAACTAAAAAAATATTTTTTTTTCCAAAGTAACTAAAAAAATATTTTTTTTTCCAAAGTAACTAAAAAAATATTTTTTTTTCCAAAGTAACTAAAAAAATATTTTTTTTTCCAAAGTAACTAAAAAAGTAACTTTTTTTCCAAAGTAACTAAAAAAATATTTTTTTTTCCAAAGTAACTAAAAAAGTAACTTTTTTCCAAAGTAACTAAAAAAATATTTTTTTTTCCAAAGTAACTAAAAAAGTAACTTTTTTCCAAAGTAACTAAAAAAATATTTTTTTTTCCAAAGTAACTAAAAAAATATTTTTTTTTCCAAAGTAACTAAAAAAATATTTTTTTTCCAAAGTAACTAAAAAAATATTTTTTTTTCCAAAGTAACTAAAAAAATATTTTTTTTTCCAAAGTAACTAAAAAAATATTTTTTTTTCCAAAGTAACTAAAAAAATTTTTTTTTTCCAAAGTAACTAAAAAAAAAATTGTTTTTCCAAAGTAACTAAAATTTTTTTTTTTTCCAAAGTAACTAAAAAATTATTTTTTTTCCAAAGTAACTAAAAAAATATTTTTTTTTCCAAAGTAACTAAAAAAATATTTTTTTTTCCAAAGTAACTAAAAAAATATTTTTTTTCCAAAGTAACTAAAAAAATATTTTTTTTTCCAAAGTAACTAAAAAAATATTTTTTTTTCCAAAGTAACTAAAAAAATATTTTTTTTTCCAAAGTAACTAAAAAAATATTTTTTTTTCCAAAGTAACTAAAAAAATATTTTTTTTTCCAAAGTAACTAAAAAAATATTTTTTTTTCCAAAGTAACTAAAAAAATATTTTTTTTTCCAAAGTAACTAAAAAAATATTTTTTTTTCCAAAGTAACTAAAAAAATATTTTTTTTTCCAAAGTAACTAAAAAAATATTTTTTTTTCCAAAGTAACTAAAAAAATATTTTTTTTTCCAAAGTAACTAAAAAAAATTTTTTTTTCCAAAGTAACTAAAAAATTTTTTTTTTTTCCAAAGTAACTAAAAAAGTAACTTTTTTTCCAAAGTAACTAAAAAAATATTTTTTTTTCCAAAGTAACTAAAAAAGTAACTTTTTTCCAAAGTAACTAAAAAAATATTTTTTTTTCCAAAGTAACTAAAAAAGTAACTTTTTTCCAAAGTAACTAAAAAAATATTTTTTTTTCCAAAGTAACTAAAAAAATATTTTTTTTTCCAAAGTAACTAAAAAAATATTTTTTTTCCAAAGTAACTAAAAAAATATTTTTTTTTCCAAAGTAACTAAAAAAATATTTTTTTTTCCAAAGTAACTAAAAAAATATTTTTTTTTCCAAAGTAACTAAAAAAAATTTTTTTTTCCAAAGTAACTAAAAAAAAAATTGTTTTTCCAAAGTAACTAAAAATATTTTTTTTTTCCAAAGTAACTAAAAAATTATTTTTTTTCCAAAGTAACTAAAAAAATATTTTTTTTTCCAAAGTAACTAAAAAAATATTTTTTTTTCCAAAGTAACTAAAAAAATATATTTTTTTCCAAAGTAACTAAAAAAATATTTTTTTTTCCAAAGTAACTAACAAAATATTTTTTTTCCAAAGTAACTAAAAAAATATTTTTTTTTCCAAAGTAACTAAAAAAATATTTTTTTTTCCAAAGTAACTAAAAAAATATATTTTTTTCCAAAGTAACTAAAAAAAATTTTTTTTTTCCAAAGTAACTAAAAAAATATTTTTTTTTCCAAAGTAACTAAAAAAATATTTTTTTTCCCAAAGTAACTAAAAAAATTTTTTTTTTTCCAAAGTAACTAAAAAAATTTTTTTTTTCCAAAGTAACTAAAAAAAAAATTGTTTTTCCAAAGTAACTAAAAAATTATTTTTTTTTCCAAAGTAACTAAAAAATTATTTTTTTTCCAAAGTAACTAAAAAAATATTTTTTTTTCCAAAGTAACTAAAAAAATATTTTTTTTTCCAAAGTAACTAAAAAAATATATTTTTTTCCAAAGTAACTAAAAAAATATTTTTTTTTCCAAAGTAACTAAAAAAATATTTTTTTTTCCAAAGTAACTAAAAAAATATTTTTTTTTCCAAAGTAACTAAAAAAATATTTTTTTTCCCAAAGTAACTAAAAAATTATTTTTTTTCCAAAGTAACTAAAAAAATATTTTTTTTTCCAAAGTAACTAAAAAAATATTTTTTTTTCCAAAGTAACTAAAAAAATATTTTTTTTTCCAAAGTAACTAAAAAAATATTTTTTTTTCCAAAGTAACTAAAAAAATATTTTTTTTTCCAAAGTAACTAAAAAAGTAACTTTTTTTCCAAAGTAACTAAAAAAATATTTTTTTTCCAAAGTAACTAAAAAAATATTTTTTTTTCCAAAGTAACTAAAAAATATATTTTTTTTTCCAAAGTAACTAAAAAATATGTTTTTTTCCAAAGTAACTAAAAAAATATTTTTTTTCCCAAAGTAACTAAAAAATATGTTTTTTTCCAAAGTAACTAAAAAAAATTTTTTTTTTCCAAAGTAACTAAAATTTTTTATTTTTTCCAAAGTAACTAAAAAAATATTTTTTTTTCCAAAGTAACTAAAAAAATATTTTTTTTTCCAAAGTAACTAAAAAAATATTTTTTTTTCCAAAGTAACTAAAAAAATATTTTTTTTTCCAAAGTAACTAAAAAAATATTTTTTTTTCCAAAGTAACTAAAAAAATATATTTTTTTCCAAAGTAACTAAAAAAATATTTTTTTTTCCAAAGTAACTAAAAAAATATTTTTTTTCCAAAGTAACTAAAAAAAATTTTTTTTTCCAAAGTAACTAAAAAAAATTTTTTTTTTCCAAAGTAACTAAAAAAATATATTTTTTTCCAAAGTAACTAAAAAAATATTTTTTTTCCAAAGTAACTAAAAAAATATTTTTTTTTCCAAAGTAACTAAAAAAATATTTTTTTTTCCAAAGTAACTAAAAAAATTTTTTTTTTCCAAAGTAACTAAAAAAAAAAATTTTTTTCCAAAGTAACTAAAAAAATATTTTTTTTTCCAAAGTAACTAAAAAAATATTTTTTTTTCCAAAGTAACTAAAAAAATATTTTTTTTCCAAAGTAACTAAAAAAATATTTTTTTTTCCAAAGTAACTAAAAAAATATTTTTTTTTCCAAAGTAACTAAAAAATTTTTTTTTTTCCAAAGTAACTAAAAAAAAAATTTTTTTTCCAAAGTAACTAAAAAAATATTTTTTTTTCCAAAGTAACTAAAAAAATATATTTTTTTCCAAAGTAACTAAAAAAATATATTTTTTTCCAAAGTAACTAAAAAAATATTTTTTTTTCCAAAGTAACTAAAAAAATATTTTTTTTCCAAAGTAACTAAAAAAATATTTTTTTTCCAAAGTAACTAAAAAAATATTTTTTTTTCCAAAGTAACTAAAAAAATATTTTTTTTTCCAAAGTAACTAAAAATTTTTTTTTTTTCCAAAGTAACTAAAAAAAAAAAATTTTTTCCAAAGTAACTAAAAAAATATTTTTTTTTCCAAAGTAACTAAAAAAATATTTTTTTTTCCAAAGTAACTAAAAAAATATTTTTTTTCCAAAGTAACTAAAAAAATATTTTTTTTTCCAAAGTAACTAAAAAAATATTTTTTTTTCCAAAGTAACTAAAAAAATATTTTTTTTTCCAAAGTAACTAAAAAAATATTTTTTTTTCCAAAGTAACTAAAAAAATATTTTTTTTTCCAAAGTAACTAAAAAAATATTTTTTTTTCCAAAGTAACTAAAAAAATATTTTTTTTTCCAAAGTAACTAAAAAAATATTTTTTTTTCCAAAGTAACTAAAAAAATATTTTTTTTTCCAAAGTAACTAAAAAAATATATTTTTTTCCAAAGTAACTAAAAAAATATTTTTTTTCCAAAGTAACTAAAAAAAAAAAATTTTTTCCAAAGTAACTAAAAAAATATGTTTTTTTTCCAAAGTAACTAAAAAAATATTTTTTTTTCCAAAGTAACTAAAAAAATATTTTTTTTTCCAAAGTAACTAAAAAAATATTTTTTTTTCCAAAGTAACTAAAAAAATATTTTTTTTTCCAAAGTAACTAAAAAAATATTTTTTTTTCCAAAGTAACTAAAAAAATATTTTTTTTCCCAAAGTAACTAAAAAATTATTTTTTTTCCAAAGTAACTAAAAAAATATTTTTTTTTCCAAAGTAACTAAAAAAATATTTTTTTTTCCAAAGTAACTAAAAAAATATTTTTTTTTCCAAAGTAACTAAAAAAATATTTTTTTTTTCCAAAGTAACTAAAAAAATATTTTTTTTTCCAAAGTAACTAAAAAAGTAACTTTTTTTCCAAAGTAACTAAAAAAATATTTTTTTTCCAAAGTAACTAAAAAAATATTTTTTTTTCCAAAGTAACTAAAAAATATATTTTTTTTTCCAAAGTAACTAAAAAATATGTTTTTTTCCAAAGTAACTAAAAAAATATTTTTTTTCCCAAAGTAACTAAAAAAAAAAAAAAAAATTCCAAAGTAACTAAAAAAAATTTTTTTTTTCCAAAGTAACTAAAAAAATTTTTTTTTTCCAAAGTAACTAAAAAATTTATTTTTTTTCCAAAGTAACTAAAATTTTTTATTTTTTCCAAAATAACTAAAAAAATATTTTTTTTTCCAAAGTAACTAAAAAAATATTTTTTTTTCCAAAGTAACTAAAAAAATATTTTTTTTTCCAAAGTAACTAAAAAAATATATTTTTTTCCAAAGTAACTAAAAAAATATTTTTTTTTCCAAAGTAACTAAAAAAATATTTTTTTTCCAAAGTAACTAAAAAAAAATTTTTTTTCCAAAGTAACTAAAAAAATATTTTTTTTTCCAAAGTAACTAAAAAAATATATTTTTTTCCAAAGTAACTAAAAAAATATTTTTTTTCCAAAGTAACTAAAAAAATATTTTTTTTTCCAAAGTAACTAAAAAAAATATTTTTTTTTCCAAAGTAACTAAAAAATTTTTTTTTTCCAAAGTAACTAAAAAAAAAAAATTTTTTCCAAAGTAACTAAAAAAATATTTTTTTTTCCAAAGTAACTAAAAAAATATTTTTTTTTCCAAAGTAACTAAAAAAATATTTTTTTTTCCAAAGTAACTAAAAAAATATTTTTTTTTCCAAAGTAACTAAAAAAATATTTTTTTTTCCAAAGTAACTAAAAAAATATTTTTTTTTCCAAAGTAACTAAAAAAATATTTTTTTTTCCAAAGTAACTAAAAAAATATTTTTTTTCCCAAAGTAACTAAAAAATTATTTTTTTTCCAAAGTAACTAAAAAAATATTTTTTTTTCCAAAGTAACTAAAAAAATATTTTTTTTTCCAAAGTAACTAAAAAAATATTTTTTTTTCCAAAGTAACTAAAAAAATATTTTTTTTTCCAAAGTAACTAAAAAAATATTTTTTTTTCCAAAGTAACTAAAAAAGTAACTTTTTTCCAAAGTAACTAAAAAAAATTTTTTTTCCAAAGTAACTAAAAAAATTTTTTTTTTCCAAAGTAACTAAAATTTTTTATTTTTTCCAAAGTAACTAAAAAAATATTTTTTTTTCCAAAGTAACTAAAAAAAATATTTTTTTTTCCAAAGTAACTAAAAAAATATTTTTTTTTCCAAAGTAACTAAAAAAATATTTTTTTTTCCAAAGTAACTAAAAAAATATTTTTTTTCCAAAGTAACTAAAAAAATATTTTTTTTTCCAAAGTAACTAAAAAAATATTTTTTTTTCCAAAGTAACTAAAAAAATATTTTTTTTTCCAAAGTAACTAAAAAAATATATTTTTTTCCAAAGTAACTAAAAAAATATTTTTTTTTCCAAAGTAACTAAAAAAATATTTTTTTTTCCAAAGTAACTAAAAAAATATTTTTTTTCCCAAAGTAACTAAAAAAATATTTTTTTTTCCAAAGTAACTAAAAAAATATTTTTTTTTCCAAAGTAACTAAAAAAATATTTTTTTTTCCAAAGTAACTAAAAAAATATATTTTTTTCCAAAGTAACTAAAAAAATATATTTTTTTCCAAAGTAACTAAAAAAATATTTTTTTTTTCCAAAGTAACGAAAAAAATATTTTTTTTTCCAAAGTAACTAAAAAAATATTTTTTTTTCCAAAGTAACTAAAAAAATATTTTTTTTCCAAAGTAACTAAAAAAATATTTTTTTTTCCAAAGTAACTAAAAAAATATTTTTTTTTCCAAGTAACTAAAAAATCTTTTTTTTTTCCAAAGTAACTAAAAAAAATTTTTTTTTTCCAAAGTAACTAAAAAAATATTTTTTTTTCCAAAGTAACTAAAAAAATATTTTTTTTTCCAAAGTAACTAAAAAAAATTTTTTTTTTCCAAAGTAACTAAAAATTTTTTTTTTTTTCCAAAGTAACTAAAAAATTTTTTTTTTTTCCAAAGTAACTAAAAATTATTTTTTTTTCCAAAGTAACTAAAAAAATTTTTTTTTTCCAAAGTAACTAAAAAATTATTTTTTTTTTCCAAAGTAACTAAAAAATTATTTTTTTTTCCAAAGTAACTAAAAAAAATTTTTTTTCCAAAGTAACTAAAAAAATATTTTTTTTTCCAAAGTAACTAAAAAAATATTTTTTTTCCAAAGTAACTAAAAAAATATTTTTTTTTCCAAAGTAACTAAAAAAATATTTTTTTTCCAAAGTAACTAAAAAAAATTTTTTTTTCCAAAGTAACTAAAAAAATATTTTTTTTTCCAAAGTAACTAAAAAAATATTTTTTTTTCCAAGTAACTAAAAAAATATTTTTTTTCCAAAGTAACTAAAAAAATATTTTTTTTCCAAAGTAACTAAAAAAATTTTTTTTTTCCAAAGTAACTAAAAAAAAAAATTTTTTTTCCAAAGTAACTAAAAAAATATTTTTTTTTCCAAAGTAACTAAAAAAATATTTTTTTTCCAAAGTAACTAAAAAAATATTTTTTTTTCCAAAGTAACTAAAAAAATATTTTTTTTTCCAAAGTAACTAAAAAAATATTTTTTTTTCCAAAGTAACTAAAAAAATATTTTTTTTTCCAAAGTAACTAAAAAAATATTTTTTTTTCCAAAGTAACTAAAAAAATATTTTTTTTCCCAAAGTAACTAAAAAAATATTTTTTTTTCCAAAGTAACTAAAAAAATATTTTTTTTTCCAAAGTAACTAAAAAAATATTTTTTTTTCCAAAGTAACTAAAAAAATATTTTTTTTTCCAAAGTAACTAAAAAAATATTTTTTTTTCCAAAGTAACTAAAAAGTAACTTTTTTTCCAAAGTAACTAAAAAAATATTTTTTTTTCCAAAGTAACTAAAAAAGTAACTTTTTTCCAAAGTAACTAAAAAAATATTTTTTTTTCCAAAGTAACTAAAAAGTAACTTTTTTCCAAAGTAACTAAAAAAATATTTTTTTTTCCAAAGTAACTAAAAAAATATTTTTTTTTCCAAGTAACTAAAAAAATATTTTTTTTCCAAAGTAACTAAAAAAATATTTTTTTTTCCAAAGTAACTAAAAAAATATTTTTTTTTCCAAAGTAACTAAAAAAATATTTTTTTTTCCAAAGTAACTAAAAAAATTTTTTTTTTTCCAAAGTAACTAAAAAAAAAATTGTTTTTCCAAAGTAACTAAAATTTTTTTTTTTTCCAAAGTAACTAAAAAATTATTTTTTTTCCAAAGTAACTAAAAAAATATTTTTTTTTCCAAAGTAACTAAAAAATATTTTTTTTTCCAAAGTAACTAAAAAAATATTTTTTTCCAAAGTAACTAAAAAAATATTTTTTTTTTCCAAAGTAACTAAAAAAGTAACTTTTTTCCAAAGTAACTAAAAAAATATTTTTTTTTCCAAAGTAACTAAAAAAGTAACTTTTTTCCAAAGTAACTAAAAAATATTTTTTTTTCCAAAGTAACTAAAAAAATATTTTTTTTTCCAAAGTAACTAAAAAAATATTTTTTTTCCAAAGTAACTAAAAAAATATTTTTTTTTCCAAAGTAACTAAAAAAATATTTTTTTTTCCAAAGTAACTAAAAAAATATTTTTTTTTCCAAAGTAACTAAAAAAATTTTTTTTTCCAAAGTAACTAAAAAAAAAATTGTTTTTCCAAAGTAACTAAAATTTTTTTTTTTTCCAAAGTAACTAAAAAATTTTTTTTTTTCCAAAGTAACTAAAAAAATATTTTTTTTTCCAAAGTAACTAAAAAAATATTTTTTTTTCCAAAGTAACTAAAAAAATATTTTTTTTCCAAAGTAACTAAAAAAATATTTTTTTTTTCCAAAGTAACTAAAAAAATATTTTTTTTCCAAAGTAACTAAAAAAATATTTTTTTTTCCAAAGTAACTAAAAAATATTTTTTTTCCAACAAAGTAACTAAAAAAAAATTTTTTTTCCAAAGTAACTAAAAAAATATTTTTTTTTCCAAAGTAACTAAAAAAATATTTTTTTTCCAAAGTAACTAAAAAAATATTTTTTTTTCCAAAGTAACTAAAAAAATATTTTTTTTCCAAAGTAACTAAAAAAATTTTTTTTTTTCCAAAGTAACTAAAAAAATTTTTTTTTTCCAAAGTAACTAAAAAAGTAACTTTTTTTCCAAAGTAACTAAAAAAATATTTTTTTTTCCAAAGTAACTAAAAAAGTAACTTTTTCCAAAGTAACTAAAAAAATATTTTTTTTTCCAAAGTAACTAAAAAAGTAACTTTTTTCCAAAGTAACTAAAAAAATATTTTTTTTTCCAAAGTAACTAAAAAAATATTTTTTTTTCCAAAGTAACTAAAAAAATATTTTTTTTCCAAAGTAACTAAAAAAATATTTTTTTTTCCAAAGTAACTAAAAAAATATTTTTTTTTCCAAAGTAACTAAAAAAATATTTTTTTTTTCCAAAGTAACTAAAAAAATATTTTTTTTTCCAAAGTAACTAAAAAAATATTTTTTTTTCCAAAGTAACTAAAAAAATATTTTTTTTCCCAAAGTAACTAAAAAATTATTTTTTTTCCAAAGTAACTAAAAAAATATTTTTTTTTCCAAAGTAACTAAAAAAATATTTTTTTTTCCAAAGTAACTAAAAAAATATTTTTTTTTCCAAAGTAACTAAAAAAATATTTTTTTTTCCAAAGTAACTAAAAAAATATTTTTTTTTCCAAAGTAACTAAAAAAGTAACTTTTTTTCCAAAGTAACTAAAAAAAATTTTTTTTTCCAAAGTAACTAAAAAAATTTTTTTTTTTCCAAAGTAACTAAAATTTTTTATTTTTTCCAAAGTAACTAAAAAAATATTTTTTTTTCCAAAGTAACTAAAAAAATATTTTTTTTTCCAAAGTAACTAAAAAAATATTTTTTTTTCCAAAGTAACTAAAAAAATATTTTTTTTTCCAAAGTAACTAAAAAAATATTTTTTTTCCAAAGTAACTAAAAAAATATTTTTTTTTCCAAAGTAACTAAAAAAATATTTTTTTTTCCAAAGTAACTAAAAAAATATTTTTTTTTCCAAAGTAACTAAAAAAATATATTTTTTTCCAAAGTAACTAAAAAAATATTTTTTTTTCCAAAGTAACTAAAAAAATATTTTTTTTTCCAAAGTAACTAAAAAAATATTTTTTTTCCCAAAGTAACTAAAAAAATATTTTTTTTTCCAAAGTAACTAAAAAAATATTTTTTTTTCCAAAGTAACTAAAAAAATATATTTTTTTCCAAAGTAACTAAAAAAATATATTTTTTTCCAAAGTAACTAAAAAAATATATTTTTTTCCAAAGTAACTAAAAAAATATTTTTTTTTTCCAAAGTAACGAAAAAAATATTTTTTTTTCCAAAGTAACTAAAAAAATATTTTTTTTTCCAAAGTAACTAAAAAAATATTTTTTTTTCCAAAGTAACTAAAAAAATATTTTTTTTTCCAAAGTAACTAAAAAAATATTTTTTTTTCCAAAGTAACTAAAAAATCTTTTTTTTTTCCAAAGTAACTAAAAAAAATTTTTTTTTTCCAAAGTAACTAAAAAAATATTTTTTTTTCCAAAGTAACTAAAAAAATATTTTTTTTTCCAAAGTAACTAAAAAAATTTTTTTTTTCCAAAGTAACTAAAATTTTTTTTTTTTTTCCAAAGTAACTAAAAATTTTTTTTTTTTCCAAAGTAACTAAAAATTATTTTTTTTTCCAAAGTAACTAAAAAAATTTTTTTTTTCCAAAGTAACTAAAAAATTATTTTTTTTTCCAAAGTAACTAAAAAATTATTTTTTTTCCAAAGTAACTAAAAAAAATTTTTTTTCCAAAGTAACTAAAAAAATATTTTTTTTTCCAAAGTAACTAAAAAAATATTTTTTTTCCAAAGTAACTAAAAAAATATTTTTTTTTCCAAAGTAACTAAAAAAATATTTTTTTTTCCCAAAGTAACTAAAAAAAATTTTTTTTTTCCAAAGTAACTAAAAAAATATTTTTTTTTCCAAAGTAACTAAAAAAATATATTTTTTTTCCAAAGTAACTAAAAAAATATTTTTTTTCCAAAGTAACTAAAAAAATATTTTTTTTTCCAAAGTAACTAAAAAATTTTTTTTTTTTCCAAAGTAACTAAAAAAAAAATTTTTTTTTCCAAAGTAACTAAAAAATATTTTTTTTTCCAAAGTAACTAAAAAAATATTTTTTTTCCAAAGTAACTAAAAAAATATTTTTTTTTCCAAAGTAACTAAAAAAATATTTTTTTTTCCAAAGTAACTAAAAAAATATTTTTTTTTCCAAAGTAACTAAAAAAATATTTTTTTTTTCCAAAGTAACTAAAAAAAATATTTTTTTTTTCCAAAGTAACTAAAAAAAATATTTTTTTTTCCAAAGTAACTAAAAAAATATTTTTTTTTCCAAAGTAACTAAAAAAATATTTTTTTTTCCAAAGTAACTAAAAAAATATTTTTTTTTTCCAAAGTAACTAAAAAAATATTTTTTTTTCCAAAGTAACTAAAAAAATATTTTTTTTTCCAAAGTAACTAAAAAAGTAACTTTTTTTCCAAAGTAACTAAAAAAATATTTTTTTTTCCAAAGTAACTAAAAAAGTAACTTTTTTCCAAAGTAACTAAAAAAATATTTTTTTTTCCAAAGTAACTAAAAAAGTAACTTTTTTCCAAAGTAACTAAAAAAATATTTTTTTTTCCAAAGTAACTAAAAAAATAATTTTTTTTCCAAAGTAACTAAAAAAATATTTTTTTTCCAAAGTAACTAAAAAAATATTTTTTTTTCCAAAGTAACTAAAAAAATATTTTTTTTTCCAAAGTAACTAAAAAAATATTTTTTTTTCCAAAGTAACTAAAAAAAATTTTTTTTTCCAAAGTAACTAAAAAAAAAATTGTTTTTCCAAAGTAACTAAAATTTTTTTTTTTTCCAAAGTAACTAAAAATTATTTTTTTTCCAAAGTAACTAAAAAAATATTTTTTTTTTCCAAAGTAACTAAAAAAATATTTTTTTTTCCAAAGTAACTAAAAAAATATTTTTTTTCCAAAGTAACTAAAAAAATATTTTTTTTTTCCAAAGTAACTAAAAAAGTAACTTTTTTCCAAAGTAACTAAAAAAATATTTTTTTTCCAAAGTAACTAAAAAAGTAACTTTTTTCCAAAGTAACTAAAAAAATATATTTTTTTCCAAAGTAACTAAAAAAATATTTTTTTTTCCAAAGTAACTAAAAAATATTTTTTTTCCAAAGTAACTAAAAAAATATTTTTTTTTCCAAAGTAACTAAAAAAATATTTTTTTTTCCAAAGTAACTAAAAAAAATATTTTTTTTTCCAAAGTAACTAAAAAAATTTTTTTTTTCCAAAGTAACTAAAAAAAAAATTGTTTTTCCAAAGTAACTAAAATTTTTTTTTTTTCCAAAGTAACTAAAAAATATTTTTTTTTCCAAAGTAACTAAAAAAATATTTTTTTTTCCAAAGTAACTAAAAAAATATTTTTTTTTCCAAAGTAACTAAAAAAATATTTTTTTTCCAAAGTAACTAAAAAAATATTTTTTTTTCCAAAGTAACTAAAAAAATATTTTTTTTTCCAAAGTAACTAAAAAAATATTTTTTTTTCCAAAGTAACTAAAAAAATATTTTTTTTTCCAAAGTAACTAAAAAAATATTTTTTTTTCCAAAGTAACTAAAAAAATATTTTTTTTTCCAAAGTAACTAAAAAAATATTTTTTTTTCCAAAGTAACTAAAAAAATATTTTTTTTTCCAAAGTAACTAAAAAAATATTTTTTTTCCAAAGTAACTAAAAAAATATTTTTTTTTCCAAAGTAACTAAAAAAATATTTTTTTTTCCAAAGTAACTAAAAAATTTTTTTTTTTCCAAAGTAACTAAAAAAATTTTTTTTTTTTCCAAAGTAACTAAAAAAGTAACTTTTTTTCCAAAGTAACTAAAAAAATATTTTTTTTTCCAAAGTAACTAAAAAAGTAACTTTTTTCCAAAGTAACTAAAAAAATATTTTTTTTTCCAAAGTAACTAAAAAAAGTAACTTTTTTTCCAAAGTAACTAAAAAAATATTTTTTTTTCCAAAGTAACTAAAAAAATATTTTTTTTTCCAAAGTAACTAAAAAAATATTTTTTTTCCAAAGTAACTAAAAAAATATTTTTTTTTTCCAAAGTAACTAAAAAATATTTTTTTTTCCAAAGTAACTAAAAAAATATTTTTTTTTCCAAAGTAACTAAAAAAAATTTTTTTTTCCAAAGTAACTAAAAAAAAAATTGTTTTTCCAAAGTAACTAAAAATATTTTTTTTTTTCCAAAGTAACTAAAAAATTATTTTTTTTCCAAAGTAACTAAAAAAATATTTTTTTTTCCAAAGTAACTAAAAAAATATTTTTTTTTCCAAAGTAACTAAAAAAATATATTTTTTTCCAAAGTAACTAAAAAAATATTTTTTTTTTCCAAAGTAACTAACAAAATAATTTTTTTTCCAAAGTAACTAAAAAAATATTTTTTTTTCCAAAGTAACTAAAAAAATATTTTTTTTTCCAAAGTAACTAAAAAAAT